>NC_089819.1:46250861-46554448 GCF_029633855.1 Hoplias malabaricus
TATCACTCAGTTTATTAGTGATGGTAAGAATACGTTCTGTTACCTCAACATAAGGTCAGAATCAAGATGTTTGCCCACCACATAAAACATAATTCATCACTGTCCAAACAAACAAAATAAACACACCAACCTCCAAAATGCAGCTTTACAGCTGAACTATAAAACCTTTCTTTATTTTAAATGCCAGTTAAAGTAATTTAACGTAACGTTCTGATCAAATATTGTTTTAAAAAATAAATAAAAACGTAAACATGTTAATAATTATAGGGTTTTATATTATAAATAAATTATTTTAGTTATTTTATAAAGGCTTTCTAATAAATTTAATTGTGCGCTACTATTGTACTTTTTCTTTCATTCATTCATTCATTATCTGTAACTGCTTATCCAGTTCAGGGGGGCAGTTATTGTATTTTTAATTTTGAAAATAAAATAAGTAGTTCTGTGAAAAACTGTGTACAAATAAAATGTATTGTTTTGATAAACAACGTTATTATGAGCTTTCGAGCTCAGAAGAATAATCTCCACTCCACTGTGAAGTGCAGCACAACGAACCAATTAGCAAAGCGTCAGCCCTGGTAACACAATCTAAATATGGCTCGTGTGAATCATTATGCTGAGGTACCATTAGAAAGAAATCACGGCTCCTCTAATGAGAACAAGAATGACTAAGCAAGCACCTGTTTTACAGCGTCAGCTGCAGGAAATTAGATCTGAACATGTTTTCATTATGTTAATATATTAGAGCAGAAACAAGGTTGCCCAAAAGCAAACATCTTCAAAACAATAAACAATAAACAGTGGTAATGGTGTGCCATCCAGGTCATGTAAATAGTGTCTGAGTGCATTTTTACCCAGTGTGCCTTCAAGAAATTAACCATTTTGGCTGGTACTGCTGTGTAGCCATAGCAACAGGCTCTAGCGCTAAAGCAGTCTGTCCAGCCTTAGCTAAATGTTATTCAACAGTGTACAGCAGACAGATCAGTTAAGCTGTCTGTATTCCAATTTCAGAGCACAGTGAAACACTCTCATATATGACATATGTGTACATTGTTAGGGCGGAAATCCAGCTGCTCTTTTGTTATAATACCACAGCTGTTTGTTGTGCTGATTCAGGACTACAGATGTTCTGGCTCTCACCTCATTTTTACACCCTAATACATTCAGAACCTGACAGATGTGTTATACAAATGATTATGCCAGATATAACCTAATTATCTTAACACAAACTTCAATATGAAAACATGTAAAAAGAGCAAGAGATTATAAGTATTCTATTAAAGAAAAGCTGGCACTTTTTACCAACAGAAAATTATTAGGGCATTAGTATGTTCTTAAATGAACTGGATAGATATTAGATCCTCAGACATGGAACTACACGTCCATAGCTGTGTTATGACTAAATGTTTTAGTGGAAACTTTTGCAGAACTTGCAGATCAATCAAACACTATAGGTAGAGGCAAAGAAAAATATGCTTACTAAGGTATATGTGGAAGCAAAGCAAATGGCCCAATAGCAGACTGGAGAGTAGCCCCAGAGCAATGGTTACTCCTGCCAGTGCAGGGATGGCTGGACCTGCTGTAGACACTGGGGCCACTGGCAGGAATACAAACCATACAACAGACTCGTTCTTGACTAAGACAAGAGACAGAATAAAGAGAAAAATATGAGTAAAAATGATGAAAAGTTGCTTGGCAAAGTTTCAAACTAACTGTCTAGCTGTGCAAGTGTACCTTGCTGAAAGTGTTTGTCAGATCGAAGTTTTGAGGGATCCAAAAAGAACTCGATGAAAACATAACTGGCAATGATGACCACTAAAAATATTCCAAACAGAGCAGATATGACACTGTTCAGGAAAAGCCTGTAGAGGAAAACGGAAGTAAAGGTAGAGTAAGTAAAAAATGTGAACCTAAAATAGCTGTAAATGAACATAAATACTGAAATAAAAACAGAATAGCTGTGATTACTTTAACCAGTAGTGGGAGTTATTCCAATGACTAAAAGAACTTTACATTCAGAAGACATTTATAAAAATTTCTTGACACATCAGTAACAGGCCTTTCTTGCTACTAAAACCCTTTTTGTTTTTGGAAAATAACTGATGATGCCAAAATTAACATTTCAAATGTGTCACATTTTTATACTAAGATGGTTCTGGTTTTGTCTTTGCATAAAAGGAATGTATTTCCCATCACTAAAATATGTTGTACTCAGCTGTAAAAACATGCCAAGCCAGCAACTCATGATGGAAAACCATCTGTTCTGACATACTTTAAGAATCATAACATACTGAATATTCATTATTCACATTCCATTTATTCAAAATAAGAGTCTTCGAAGGAGTGAGGAAGTCTCACCAGTAGTTTCTGCTGCCCACACAGTTGTTGAGCCATCTACAGTGATGATCAAACCTGGCCACACACTTGTTACAGGCACTGCAGTGTTTGGACTTTGGCCCGCTAAAAACAGAAACACTGCAGTTAACACCATTACTAACAAAAATGAAGAGCTGACAGGAGCATAAACAAGGGATGATTACCATGTTTTACGGATATACATTTAACAATATAATGACATTTTATTATTAACATGATACAGTGTGAATAGGAGAATGAAAATATAATATTTTAAGTACACTTTAATATTTTAATACTTTTAGTAATAATATGTTTAATAACAACTACATGTTAACTCTAAAGTATAACTGCGACTCCAGTGTGTGCGGCAAGAGTACCTACTTCACACAGCTATACCACATCCCTTTCAAATTAACATAACACTCCCACATATTTAATTGTGGAAAACATCATCTACTTTGCTACAAATGCACAAAAAGTAAACAAATGCACAAAAAGGTACGGAGTGACCATCTATACTTACACATCCACCTCACAGAGGTAGCAGTGGCAGTTCTCAATCACATGTGCATGCTTGGTGCGGTCAAACACAGGAACTGGCCCCTTGTAGCTCTTTGCTCTGACATTATAGTCAGCAGGGTCGATGGAAACTGCTGTCAGGTGCACAAACAAGTGGCACACAAAGGTGATGCCTGTACACTGAACAATGTGTCAAAGCTTTCAAACCATTGGCAGTAACACTCTGTAAAATACTTGTTTGCTCTCGTTTTATAATAATTAAGAAAATATAAACAAGAAACCTGCCCTGGCAATTGAGTAACATTTGGGGTAAGGAAGAAACTATTGATTATAAATGAGTTTTTGCATTAAACTGAAAGTTGTATAATAAGCTTTCTTTTGGATTTTTCACTCTTTTAAACTACATTTTCTAACTCATCACACATTCCTAATAAGCTAGAAGGATGGCTGCCAAGCAAGTACTTCCTCTGTGATGTCATATGATGTGAAATGTCATAGCACCTTTTCAAACTGCTACTTATGCAGTGTCACAAATCATATTTACATGCTTTGAGGAAAACACAAAGTGCCAATACCTACATTAACTAACAGAAAATAGTGTGATAATACTTCAAACAATGTTTCAAAAGATACAATGTATCCAGCTGGGATCCAGTGGGATGGCAGCAATGGGACAAACACTCCAAAACCTGTGACTGCGAAGTAAAGGTAAAGAAGCCAAGCCAGCAGCTGGAAAGGATGTGGAGGCCAGCTCCAGCCATTTGTCCGAGAGCACAGTGGAATATCTCCGCGCCTGGGCTGCCCATCGCTGACTGGGGCAGTGCGGTTTGGGTTCCTACAGATGTCCATGGGAGAGCAGAGATGATCTTCTCCCACCAATGAGACTGCTGTAATATAGCGGAACATTTTTTTTTTATTCAAATTAGGGAAATTCATAAACAATCCAGGGCGGCATGGTGGCACAGCAGGTAGTGTCGCAGTCACACAGCTCCAGGGGCCTGGAGGTTGTGGGTTCGATTCCAGCTCCGGGTGACTGTCTGTGAGGAGTTGGTGTGTTCTCCCCGTGTCCGTGGGTTTCCTCCGGGTGCTCCGGTTTCCTCCCACAGTCCAAAAACACACGTTGCAGGTGGATTGGTGACTCGAAAGTGTCCGTAGGTGTGAGGGTGTGAGTGAATGTGTGTGTGTCTGTGTTGCCCTGTGAAGGACTGGCGTCCCCTCCAGGGTGTATTCCCGCCTTGCGCCCGATGATTCCAGGTAGGCTCTGGACCCCCCGCGACCCTAAATTGGATAAGGGGTTACAGATAATGGATGGATGGATAAACAATCCAAATTGTTCTTTTATCCATGTCATATTATATTTCATGTTTGTATTGCATTATATGAATCCCCTTAAATCAAAACGTATTCTATAAAGGAGATTTATGTCTTTTGGTATTACATGGAAAAATGCAATTATCTTAGTCTTTTGTAGACCAAGGACCAATTTTTTCACTACAAGGTGTATTTAACAGTATTTAGTGCTGTAGCCATCTGTGGCAAGCTAGCGCAGTGGGAGGGGTCACTGCCACACAGCTCCAGGGCCATGGGGACTTGGATTCACAGCATCACCTTGGTTCACAGTCTATTTGGAGACTGGTGTGCTCTCTACCCAGCCTCTGGGTTTCTGTACTCCTGGCGTTGGTTCCAATCTCAGATGTAATGGATGTTTGTGTCAGAAGGAACATTGTGAAACTTATGCAAATGTAATGTGTAGATCACCAGCCAGTGCTCTAATGTGGCTACACTTTGCAGGAGCATTAATGTGAAGCAACAACAGCGCAATGGCAGTCATAAAAATCTTGTTTTTAAAGGGTCCTTTCACCTTCAATATACATTATCAGAGGGGATTCGTATCTTTAAACTTTCACTCTAGAGGACAAGGACTGGTTGTGTTTGGAAACAAATAATAGTGGTTACATTTTTTTTTTCTGGTGGAAATGACTAATAACTGGTTAATGTTAGAGCTACAGCTGTAAAGAAGTTAAGGGAATACTAACACCAGCAATGACAAGAAAGGTAAATGATGGGATCACAAACAGTTATTGCACAAAAGCTTTTTGGCAATATAATTCAGAAAGAAAAACATCTTAAAACCTACCTATCCAGTTACTCACTGATGGCTGTCCATTGGAGTGATTTGAAGGCAGCCCACCGTGTCACGGTCCACTGCATCATCCATTTACAGTTTAAATGTGCAGATGTTTTCTCTCCTCATTCATTAACATTAACAAAGTCTCTACATGCCAGATCCAGATCCACAGCAGCTAAAGGTAAGAACTCCGCATTGCTCTCACTTACAGCTTTCCCCACTTCTTCGAGGTGTCAGCAAGAGTTTCTGGGCAGTTTTTCCAGCTTCTCCATGGCCAGACATTAGTCCTTAGAGGCATTACCACCTGACTCCTAAGGGTGACCAGTAACTGGAACGAAGACATCGAGCCTGAAATAACCGCAGCATTTCTGGTAAAACTCAAAACAACCGAGCAGAAGCTACTGTCAATATAACCTCCACAACACATCCGTGACTCAGATGTCTCTGCATTAGCTTCAGCTAGATGTCACAGTGCTACACTGCTGCAGTTCGGTTTCGCGTTAAGTCAGGACTCGGAGCTATACTCCCACTAATCACACACCTCAGAATAAGGGTAAACATCACATTTAACTCGAATATTATTTTTATATCCAGTCTTTTAATTACAAAGCACCCATCGAGACGTGTTAACCTTATCGAAAATTCGACTAAAACATGACTTTCGTCGGAACTAACGGTTTATGACCGAGCCCAGGCTCCAGCAGCTGAACTCGAATCCCTGGCATGAATGGGCTCAGCGTACACACATCCGGGTACTCCTGACGGTATCTCCCCTACAGAATAAGAGCACATTCTCCATTATTCACCAGCTTTGGGTAAAAACAGAAAACAGTATATTCCGTTTCCAACACAACCCGATAAAGTGGATATAGCGTTCAAAATAAAGATTCTCACTCTAAATATATTCAGATGTATATTAATCTAGAGACAATTTCGTGAATCAATAGTTGTACCACTTTCACAAGCTCGTCTAATAAATCAGACCACTGCTACCTAAAAAAGACGAAGCAGTTCTGACAGAGCGCGAGGTGTTCCAATACCATACTGATTTCTTGGTGTTTGTTTTTTCAAATCTGTTTTTTGTTACGGTCCCAAGAACACAAACACTCGGGGATATCATTATAAATAAATAAAGCAATCTCTGACCTAATATTATTGAGAAGTGGTAGTCCAAAACTTTCTCTGTTACACCTGGGACGTCTCAATATCTATTTTTTTCTTTTATTAGACTTGAGGAGTAATCTGTCTGAGAGGTCCTGCTTTTGGGACTTTCACCAGGGTTGTGTGATTTTTTTTTATCTTGGTTTATTTTCATGTTTGTTTGTCACCCCCTCAGTCTTTTTAGGGTCTAAACCTGTAGTTTTACACATTTTCGTGCCCGTCAAAATGGGATGTTAAAACAATATTCGTTGTGAATGTATATAGTGTGCAAACACAGTTTATTTCCAGAAAAAGACCCAGTTAGAGAAATCATCACTGATAATATAGAAGCGTATGAAAAGGTGGGACAAATTGAGAAGGTGTCCATAAACCTTAGACATAGAGTGTATATACAAATAACAGTCGTGAAGCTCGATCTTGTATGAAATTACATGGTTGCATTGTGTGTGCGAGTCCAGCAGATGGCAGCAACATCCAGCAAAAATCCTTAGAATGGCCTGGCCTTTGACATGACAAATGTTTCTGTGCAGAGCCCGGCAACTTATATAATATATATTATATTTCTTATATGTTTTATATTATCATTTTTTTGCATTTACTGTGATTATATATAACTTTATAGAAGCACCACGCTTACTGAGAATGCATTAGTTTAAATGTATAATTAGTTTAGGTGCCTAATACTTCACAGTACCTTATATAAGAAATCATATATATATATATATATATATATATATATATGTGTGTGTGTGTGTGTGTGTGTGTGTGTGTGTGTGTTACATTTGTACACTGTTATGTGCTTGCATTTTAAGGAAATAACAGCTAATGTGGTTTGATACTGTTTATGATTAGATTGGCCTGAGAACGATGGGGGTATGGGAGAATTTTCCCACTGGGATGTTTTGTTTTGTTTTATGGAACTGCAAGCCCGATAAGAGAGCTAAATGATAGGAGGTAATTTTACAGATATTCAGGGCATTACTGAACTTTGTGATCACTTGTTTTTGTAGACCGGAGGCAGAAAACATAGAGGCCCAAAACGATGCATTCAAGTCATAAACTCTGACACTTATTTTGTGTATGCTACTGTGGGAAGCTGCAAATGGTAATTTTTTTTGTTTTATTCTTATAAATTTATTCATCTTTTGTAACCGCTTCATCTTGATCAGGGTTGCGTCTTATAGTATCATATGGTTCAAGGAAGAAACTCACCCTGGATGAGCACCAGTCTATCACAGGACATCGTAAACCACTCACACGTTCACCACTGTTTTTGCAGTCAGACCACCTACCATACTTTTTAAAATTGAATTTTTTGGTGTGTGGAAGTAGCACTTAGAGAAAGAGAAAACCCACACAGACACAGGGAGAACACATTTTCAAGTCAACATTACCATATTAACCTTCAAAGAATGAGTTCTGCATGGTTTATTTTAAACCCATCCAATACAAATTCTTAGAATATGGAAGGGGTAAACAGAATAAAAAAAACATTCGGGAGGAGTAAATATGCATGAAAGAATAACACAAGAAAATAGATACTTCAGGAAAAAAGAAGAAATACTTTAGGTCCTCTGTGTATTGGATTAGCATTTGTGGCCACTGCTGTAGTGGAATGTGTCAAAGAAACAAAAGCAGCATGTGTTTTTGCCTATGAGACATGACCCATCTTTTATTGAACCCAATCTACATGCCTGAGGTCACGCCTGGAATGGAAGCTAATTGTTTGCAATTGCTTGATTTATTTAACTCCATAAAACGTTTAAAACTATGATAGAATATGCATAATGGATGCATTGTTTGAGTGGTCCAGAATGGTCTTTTGTAGTTGCCTCTCTTTTCCAGAGATATTAAATATCTGCACACAAAAAAGAGATGAATGCTTATTTCTGGAAATCGTTTTTCCAATTATTGCAGACCACAAGAGAATAAAATTTGACTAGGGGCACGTGTTTTTAGTCAGAGAGGATTTTTTCCCCCATTTGACCTCCTGCTGTGTTTACTGGGGCGAGGACCCATGGTCGTCCCTCTCGTTTTTATGCAGTGTTGGAGGCCATAGCCCTGGTTTGGCAGAAATGATCCATTACAGCCCATCATTCGGAACTGACTGGGAGCTTTCCCTTCACTTTTTTATGAGAACACTCTCTTCCCGTGCTCTGCATGTGGATTTAAATTGGTGCAGCCCCAGCTAATGGCTTCTCAGTTAAGAGTGGAAGGGCAGTAAACCAGGTGGACAACAGTAACACAAATGTGACAGAGGAGAGAGCAAAACCCTTGATTCAGTACTGTTTTTAACATCTGATCGATTTGGCCTTGCTACTTCCCCTCGGAATAAGACTTTCTTGAATGCTGACCTATTATCGTATTAGCTGAAAAGAATTGTGCTTTATGGTCACTTGGAGGAATAAGGGATTAAGTCAGTATAAATGTAGACTGCAGCTGCAGAAATTGCCCAGCAATTGCTAGTAGCCTACAGGTTGAAATCCACTACTTTTATTAATGTAACACATATTTGTTTGATATTATTTTGTTATTTGACTGAGATTTGTGCATTTAAATGGTGGTAGCATCATATCTCTGCATGGAAGAGTGCATCAGGATACTGTTCCCTGCTATTAGTTGATGTCCACTGAAGTGTTCAAACTCAGGAAAAACACCAGACAAGGCACTAAGAAAAAAGGATATCATTAAACCTAAAATGTGATTGATACATTGTCATTGTCTTTTCATTTTAATTGTCAGTGTTACATAGTAACAAATTTAGTGTAACATAGGGGCAAGTCTTCCAAGTAATGCTAAATCAGTATGTGCATGTTAAACGCGGTACTGAAAGAAGGAGTGTGAGCATACACATGAGACCTGGGGGCTGTGTGTATAAGGGAGGGAGAGAGGTGAGGAATGTGACAGTGAACCTTGTCCAGGATATACAGCCTGTCCCAGGACAGAGAGAACATCTGGAGCATGCAGAACACTCAGAAATACAGCTGCTTAGTGAAAGCCTCTGGTCAGGGAACACGGGTCCTTCTTCGTTTTGTTAAGGAATTTCAGGCTCAGTGGACTTGCTGCTTCAATAGCAATGCACCTGTTTCCTCCAGCATTCACTGTCAGCACTTTTAAAAAAATATGTATTTAATCAGAGTGATATCTCAGCAAATTCTCTTTAAAATCTCAGTTGTTCCTTATAAACAATATCTCATGGTTAGACAAGAAGTCTTAAGCTGTTCAGATGTTTCTCCTGTGAAAAAAAGGGTTTAAGAATCCCACAAGCCTCACACTGAGATATCAAGACAGGAACCATTTCTCATCAAGGGTTTTCAGCTGAAATCTGTGTAATGTGTAATTGTAAACAGTGTAATGTCATTTTTCCTGATTAATATCTGGAGAATCACCATTAAATTTCCTGAATAATCAATAAGTGACTTATAAGTAATGAAATTCTCATGAAGGGAAGTATGTTTTAATGGGTGTGTGTGTGTGTGTGGTTGTAGGGGGGTGGGGGTCGACTGGAAAAACTCTCCACCAAACACGTTTCCAGATTAAATGTGAAGCTCCATGAATACCATGAATATTTGGACACAGCACAGTGCTGGTTGCATGCATTACAGTGATTTAGCTTCCTTGACGGGACCTGCCGATATCCTATGGTGTCTCCCCTAAAACAATGAGCTATTTCCATCTGTGTTGAGGGTGTGAGAGGAAACGAACTTCACAGGGTTTCTTTAAAAGCAGTCAGCCAAGGTGGACTTGGTCAGGGGTAGAGAACCCTTTGCGTAACACAGTGAATTTCAGTGAAAATATGCTATACTTGAAAATGATAGCTTGGTAAAAATATAAGTCCAATTTACATAAGGTTCAGCCAAAACAAAAAGCTAAAGTAGTTAACATCTAATAGATGATTATAATTATTTAACACCATGCAAACAGCATGTATAAATTGTCCAGCCCTAAATCTATATGTCCAAAAATATGTAGACACAATTGTGCATATAGCATCTATAGTATAAGTATGCCACGAAATAGCATGCTCTGTAACACCTTCACATAAACTTAAAGGAGCACTAAGTCATGTTGGTCCCTTCACTGACCTGTAACAGGGTGTTTGCTTCTCTAGACTCAGGATTGCAGAAACTGCACTATGTGACTTTGGAGGAGCATATGAAGCCACCCGCTCTCTCCCCCATCCACTTTGATTTCAGGACTGTGCTCTAAATGCGAATTACACTCTGCTGTTGTAGGGGGAGCCCAGGAGCAAAAAATACTAAATTTTACCTAGTGTTCCTTTAAGGTCTATATGCTCACTGCCAAGTGTTAACTAGAACGCATAGAAATCCCACATTATAGAGATGTTGAGGAATCTGAAAATAGGACCTAAAGGTGTGTGCATTCAAAACTCTGGCAGTTTTATAAGGGTGAAAAATGATAGTTTTGTTGGATGGAGAGTAAAAATGTGGCACCATGAGTCAGTGGGATATGATTTTCATTATATTTTGGCTGTGGAACCATTTCTTTGATTGTTTGCTAAGCCTGAGAAGTGTCCTTACAGGAACTGACTGGACTAGAGACAGAGCTGTTGAACTTGAGTACTGAGGTCAGTGAGGACAAGGTTTGTGTGTGTGTGTGTGTGTGTACAAGAATGTGTGTCTGGGGCTGTTAAGGGTTGAACTGACCACTTATATTGAAATAGGATAGATCAGTTTGATAAAGTCACACCATGCTAGTTTTTGTACAATGCCAGGGCTCAAGGTCATGAATAGGGTATATCGAATACATATTAGAGTCAGAAAAAAACATGTATCTTCAAACTTTATGATAGAAATATGTTTTAACTTTAATTAAATTATTGTAAATATGTTTGTTTAATAGAACTTAGTTCTCAAAATTAAATATTTACTTAAGGTATTTTAATTTTCATGTGCACAATAGGCCAAAATTGTAAATTATTTAAGTACATATACATGCAAGTATTCATGTAATTTATAGATAGAATACTTAGTATGTTTAATTATACTCAAGTACAAAAAACTGCACTATGTCCACCTCTGAAAACAACCATTACTTTGCCCAGAAAATGGACAGAACCAACACACTCGTGAACACACACACACACACTCACAAGCACAAATATCAGAGCCTTCTGTTCAGCACATGGCAAATTGGGCTTTCCTCTCTGATATATTTAGAACTGGAGGGTGAATGACAACTTGAAGCACTCTGCACGGGGTGTGTAATCATTTCATTAGAAACTGGATTCTTGAATTTTCTATCTTAAACAGAAGAGGAATTTTGCTGTAGATGGCCTGAAAATGTACATGTTTACAGAGTGCCTTGATGATCATCTCGTTAGGCCATTTACTGTCCAGTATGAGCAGCCTATTTGCCTATGACCTAACGAGATGATCATGTACATTTTCAGGCCATCTACAGCAAAATTCTTCTTCTGTTTAAGAGAGAAAAAATTCAAGCATCCAGTTTCTAATGAAATGATTACACACCCCATGCAGAGTGCTTCACGTTGTCATTCACCCTCCAGCCTGGAAAGAGGGGCAAAGAAAGCCTTTACTCTCCACTGCATTCTAGGTGGTCAGTGTCTCTTGCTTTGAATTGTGATCAGAATTATATGGCGCTGGTATCATGGGGGTTGGGGTCAAAGTTTAATGGTTAGAGTACCTTTCTATCTTCATGTACACTATAGTCCAAAATTATAAATGTAACTACAAATAAGCAACATTTATTTTCAAGAGATTAAAAGTTTTGGCCAAGATGATGAACAAATGTCCAGGTATATTGCCTTTTTCTGACTGTGTAGAACCTTTATTAATTGTAGGTTAAAATATAAAATGTTTTTGTAAAATTCAAATTTCAAACATATTTTAAGTGTTAACCTAATACTAAATAAAAAATAGTAAATAGTAAAAAAAATAGTAATTCCTATATTTCATGGCTAATGTAATAGATTTCATTCATTGTGGGTTTTTTCTATTGTTCTTTACATCTTCATTTCTTCGTCAGCAGCTCACTTCTCCTGGGGCCATCTCTGTTTCTTCAGGTGGTTGTCTGCTCAGGCGCTTTTACCGTTAGTTTATGCGGAAGGAAAAAGGAAAGTGCGAGGGAGGGACAATGAGAGTTTTTTTAATCAAACAATGTCTAGATCTCTCCTGAGATTTTTCCCAGGTTAGCTTTCCAAAAAAAAAAAAATCCCTCTGGCTGATAAGTCTGATGTCAGATATGCTCTCCTAGGTACATGGGGACACAGAGAGCCCACACCTACATCTTACAATATTATTAGCTTTGGCATTTAAAAATATTAAGCTTAAAATTAATTCCGGTAAGTGCACTGATGCATGAAGAGAAATGTTTTGTACATTTTTTGAAGCACTCTGTTTCTTCCATATAAACCAAGGCCAAGCTCTGTTCTTGTAAAAACCTGTTAGGAGATCATGTTTCATTCAGTCTCAGTGTCTAATTTGCTGAAGACATCACTGCAAAACTGTGCAGTACAATGTCGTAAAAGCTTAAAAAAACAGGTAGGATATCTTATAAAATCTTCCATCCATCCATCCATTATCTGTAACCGCTTATCCAATTTAGGGTCGCGGGGGGTCCAGAGCCTACCTGGAATCATCGGGCGCAAGGCGGGAATACACCCTGGAGGGGACGCCAGTCCTTCACAGGGCAACACAGACACACACACATTCACTCACACACTCACACCTACGGACACTTTCGAGTCGCCAATCCACCTGCAACGTGTGTTTTTGGACTGTGGGAGGAAACCGGAGCACCCGGAGGAAACCCACGCGGACACGGGGAGAACACACCAACTCCTCACAGACAGTCACCCGGAGCGGGAATCGAACCCACAACCTCCAGGCCCCTGGAGCTGTGTGACTGCGACACTACCTGCTGCGCCACCGTGCCGCCCCTTATAAAATCTTAAAAACCCCTATTTTGAACAACCAAACTGTTACCCTAATGCTAATATATTACTAAATTACAGAAATTAGCGCTATTGTAAAGCTGTAATTTAGAGTTTAAAGGCTTCTCTAAGGCCTAATATATATATATATATATATATATATATATATATATATATATATATATATATATATATATATATATATATGTATATTATATTTCATGTCGATGAATTGGTGTGTTAGTAGGATGGGGGTTGGGGCCTTTTGCCAAAGTCAGGTTCCCACTATACTTCACTACAACCCTTTTTATGGGAACACTCTTTGTTGACCTGAAGTCTGGTTTTAACGACTGTGCTTGTTTGTGATTCAGAAGATTGTGCAATAATTTCAAAGCCACGGTAATGATGTCAGGTCCGACCTCCCATGGGTTAATTTGAAAGGACTGAGATGGATCAAAGCAGCCCTTTGAGAGAAGTGCAGGTGGCATGAACCGGTCTAAACAAATGCTTGTAGTTGTAGTAGTACGAATAGTGCCCCCACACACAAACTATGATTCATCCCATCATCTGTGATTCACCCCTCTGTTTGAGGTTCCTTTGTATGAAATGTTGCTCTAATTTTTCCAGTGGAGGTCTTTCAGTGACAGAGACAAATTGTTCCTGGCATCTCCCGCATAGGACCCAATTTGAAAATAAAAACTCTAGAGGTGTCTGCCCATGGCCTGATGAGCTGTTCTTGTCATTTCCTAGCGATAATTGATTTTGCAGGACAAAATTCTCCTTTCCCTGGCTTTCAGATGCACTGCACAGTGAATGTATCCCCCACCTCACCCTCTTCTTTTATTCATTCTCTGGGGAGTATGTTTATGACAACAATGCTGTATTTTGTAGGGTGATGACTCTTGTGTTTTGTGATGTCATACAAGCCTTGGGAAAACCTTTGCTAACACTCCCAGAAAGGGGTCTGTGAGGAATGCTGGTATCGTATCCTTGTTCTCTGCTCTACCACAAAAGGCACATTTGCCCCCTGTAGGGCAAAGGAAGTAAACTCGGGAGGAGGTGATGCTCCAAAAATGAATCGGAAGAAAACAGGAACATGCAATTGCAAAGAAAAAACATTCATCCTTGATACACACACACACACACAATGTTGGAAAAAGGCACACAAATCCTGTCCTTTGGTGGAAGCGGTGTGTGTGTATATGCACTCATCAGCCCTTATATTAGGAACGTCCACTGTCCACTCACTGTCCAATTTATCAGTTTAACGTACAGTATAAGAGTACTTTTTAGTTCTACAATTACACATTGTACTCATGTTTCTCTGCATAATTTTTTTATCCCCTTCTTCAATAGTCAGGGCACCGAAAAGACCACCACAGGATAGGTATTACTTGGGTGGTGGATCTTGGTCAGCACTGCAGCATTAATGTGTGTTGAACTGGTATGAGATACTCAGACACAACATTGCTGCTGGAGTATGTAAACACCTCAGTGTCATTGCTGGACTAAGAACAGTCAACCAATCAAAAATAGAAGTGTCCTTAGCCCACAGATGAAGGACAAGAGCGTACGATTAATACACACTTTTGCAACAACAGATCAGCTACTCTCCCTGACCTTGCATATGCAAGGTGTACCAACAATGTAGGTGTGTCTAATTGACTTAATAGTAAGGGGGTACAATGCTGAAAAACTCCATTAGCACTGCTGTGTCTGATCCACTCAGGCCAGTGTAGCACACACTAACACACAACTGACACCTCAGTGTAAAGATGTGGTGTACCTTAACACATGAAATGACTAAATTAACTTTGTCAGGCCTTAGCTTATTCTTCCCCTTGATATTTTTAGTAAGTTCTCTGACACTTTCAGTTTTAGACAAAATAGAGGTCACTGTTGAGGTCACCTTTGTGTTACAAATGATTGTTAATGACTTTTGTAATCGTGTTAATGATTATTCTAAACATGTTATAAACAGGCTTTTAAACAATTTATAAACCTTTGAGTGTAGTGTTATTTTAAAATTGTACAGATGAAATTGATATGGATTTAGCACTTACTGATTATGTTTCTTGAAAATTGTACATAGTAATTGTTGTAAATGCATGAGCATTTGCAGTATAAGCTTTCAGTTACCTGTAGGTATTATATATAGGCCGCCCACCAGTGTAAGATCTGTTACATAACTGCGTGTAATTTGATTATCCGAGCACTGGCTGTACGTGCACTACATGCCTGTATGCAGTAGATTATTTGGGACAGAATGTACTATTGGGCATACAGTTTCTGCATGCACTTTAAAGTCTTATAAAAAGAAGCCCCAAGCAGTCTACTGTAGACTTCCTGCTCCGGATGGTGAAGATTGGCACCGTTGCTGTAATTCAGTAATTGTCATTTTAAACCATTGTGGTTTTTTTTGTTTGTTTGTTATTTTTGCATGTTTTCTGCTGGTGCATATATATATCTCGTTTTTGTCTGTGTGACGCACAAATGTGTAACATGAACCATGTTAGAATGTAAGTGACACTAAAGCCCAAGAAACTCAACTGAAAAGGCTGAATTGGTATGGCTCATCAATAGAGGTCCACATTAAAACAACTTATAGAATGCTACCACAGTATGCAGAACAACAGATGGACTTCAGTTCATAATTGTAATGGAACAATGTGCACTTATATGGTCAGTTGAGCTGATACAATGTCCAATGAATATAGAATATCAGCATGCTTCACATTGTTTCTTGGTCAGGCAATGTAACAAACGTACAATACATAGTGTTAATAATGATGACTGTACCAAGGTCTTGTAACTAAACCTTGGAATACAGCATACAATTTTGAATTAGTACAAACTGATAGTTGCTAAATTCTGCATGTGCCATTTATGTTGTGGGAAATTTTTTAATGGATGGACCACTGCAACTGGTCCTAACTGACTTGATATAGAATCTCATTTAACTTGCAATACAGTTGATATATAAATATCACTAATTTACGGAATTATTGTAGATGTGGATTGGATGAAGTAGATTAAATATGTTGTGGTTATACATGTGTTTGTGAGTTCCGTGAGAAGGGAACCTGACCTGAAAGGAAGGAAGCCATTAACAGGAGTTCAGACTGAGACTACGTGATGACCCTGCCGTCGGTGAGGAGCTGAGATGAAGGCAGCCAGGTTTTATGACTGGTTTGTGCATGAGAGCACATGCAAGTTCATGTGATGAAAATGGAATGTCTAAAACCTGATGTGGACAATTGTTCAACATCTGCCAGGATGCAAAGATTTGGAAATGTGTATTGAGTAATGCCTGCACAAATATTTAAGATTTTCTTTCAAAGGATAGAAAATTTACAGTCTCAGGACAGTGATTGTAAATCATATGCTTTCCTGCAACACATTTCTCATGACGCAGAAAATGTATTTCACTGTGGAACTGAAATACACTATATTAAAACAGAATCTATAGAATAACACACAAACACAATACAACATTTAGAGCTCTATCAAACGAGCTTTTGCTAAAAATATGTTACAAATGCTTTACCTCAATATTACACATCTGTTCCCCCAGTGTCTTCTTTGAATGTAAGGACATTAATAAGAATATGGTTCCCCTTTTGCTGACAAAATTATTAAAGTCTTCAGAGTAGATTTGTCTGAACATTTGACAGCATTCCACAAGAATATTAATCAGCTCAAAAAAATGTTGGGAGATTAATTCTAGATCAGTTTAGATTTAAATAGGTTCTACATCAGACTAGATCACAAACGTCACTCTAATTCATTCCACCAAACAGGCTTGGAATTACCCTTCCTGGATCAGGGCTTCGTCACGGTGGAAGGACTTGTGTGGTCTAATGACTTCCAGGGCTATGACATTGGGAGTTGTTAGCTCCCAGTAGGGTCTCCCATGGCGAATAGGTCTGGAGTGGAGATCCAGACAAACAAAATCCAAGAAGCATCCCTATGAACATAACAATTAGAACAAAGTGTACCTTGCCTAGGAAAGGGTTACCGGGACCTACCAGGACCTGGAGCCAGGCCTGGGGGTGGTGTCTGACAGCGAATACCCGGTGGCCGGGCAGCCCCCATGACCTGGCTGGGCTCAGACTGAAAAGGCAAAGTGGGAAGATCATGTGGGCCTACCACTCGCAAGATCCAGAGTAGGAGTGTGGTGCAATGCCCATTGTGCACAGAGCAGGGGCATTGCACCACAAAGAACCCCTGGCATCATAGAGCTTGGCAGCAATATATATAGTTGGGCTCACCTCTACACACATTGTGGGTTCCAGAACCAAACTCCTTGATAGGGGTTGGTCTCGCTCCTGCTCGTCAGTTGTGCAGGCTGAGAGGCGCCAGGCGGGTGTGGGGATACTCACTGGCTGGCAGCTGTACAATTAGAGTTTATCCCGGTAAATAAAAATGTCGCCTCAATGTAGCTTCGGCTTGCAGAGAGGAAATTTTTGACTGTTGGGTGTGCATATGCACTGAACAGCAGCTCAGGGTATTCAGGCTTCTGGAAGATTGTGAGTGGAGTTCTACAGATGATTCCATGCACTGACTCTATTGTTTTGCTGGGGGACTTCAATGCTCATGTTGGCAATGACTGGGAAACCTGGAGAAGAGTGATAAGGAGGAACAGCCTGCCTGATTTGAACCTGAGCAGTGTGATGTTATTGGACTTATGTGCTAGTCATGGTTTGTCCATAACACCATGTTCAAACATAAGCTTACTCATGTGTACTTGGTTCCAGAGCACCCTGGGCCAAAGCTAAATCGTCAAAGTTGTGGTCATGTCTTCTGATTTGAGGCCATATGTTTTGGACTCTTAGGAAAAGAGAGGGGCTGAACTGTCAACTGATCTCCATCTGGTGGTGAGTTGGATCCTTGTTCCTGAGTGATGGGAAGAGAGATTGTGAGGTTTACCATAGGCTAGGTGCAGTGGCTGCAGTAATGTACCAGAACACCTGGGAATCCCCCAGGAGGAGCTGGTGGAAGTTGCGAGGGACAGAGACATCTGGGCTTCTTTGCTCGCCCTGTTGCCGTTGCAACCCTGAAATGCATTAAGTGGAAAAGATAATGATGATTATGATGTTTTGATTTAGTTGGATAATTAGTTCTAGATTACAAATGTCAGTCCAACTCATTCCAAACATAGAGAGAGACAGATTTAGTGAGAATATAAATGAATGTAGATCCAGTGCTCCACAGCCCAACACCAGGAGGGAGACTGTATAAGCTGCATGTGCTGGGGAGGGCAGTCTTACCCACAAAGGGCCGGTGTGGCTGCTGGTTTTTGTTCCAACCCACCAGGAGGTCAAATTATCAGCTGTTTTACTAAGAGCAACTAATTAAAGGAGTGAAATCAGGTGTACTCTTCCCTGAATGGACTAAAATCCAGCAGCCACACTGGGCCTTTGCAGATAAAATTGCCCATCCCTGTGTATGCTCATAATGGGCACAGTTAAATTAGGCATATTAGGCATATCATATCACATTATATTTTTAGTGCAGCTTCACAAAAATCTGGAGATCAGGAGCTTATATCAATACAACACCTTCTAAAATAAAAGAACCATCTTAGTATTAATATGATCTAAGCCAGTTTGTTCTGGTTTTCTGCTTCATATTAAAACTATGTCAGACACTTCAGAGGTTTAATGGAGCAAAACAAATATTATGAGTATAGAGAAATCAAAGTAATGATTTAATGAGAAAAGAGAAAACAGAGAAGAATGTGAAAATGACTAGGAGTTCATGATCCTCACACCTCACACCAAGGCAAATCCATGCCAACACTCACCTCTATGGATATCACACCACTGATCCAGATATCAATAATTTTTTTAATATATTTAATATATTGTATTTTATTTGTTTTTGGTTGTTTTTAAGTGTAACCGGAAACTGGAAAACATGGAAGAAACACATGCTGACACAGGCAAACATCCTCACCAACCTGTGGCAAAAATTGAACCCAGGAGTGTGAAGCTGTGGCATGGTGAAACTTATCAAAAGCTGTTTGCTCTTTTTCTCTTCTGTATTCACATCAAGATCAGGGTCATATCCAGAGCATACCAGGAATCATTGGGTGAAAGGCAGGAATACATTTGAAGAGCATCTGTTTTCCAACATATTCATCAGATTTCCAGTCAAAACAGCCATTTAGTTTAGGTTGTTCATGTCTCAAGTGATATTTCTGAGGGGAAAGGCAACAGGACATACAGGAATTTCCAAAACAAAACAGAGAAAAACTGCTATTTAAAAGAAGCAGACAGAGAGAGTAGAATATTGAGCTCCATTATGATTTCAAATCTGAAAAAATACACAAGGGTTTTTGTCAGTCTGATTACTGTGAGGAGACAGCTCATCCCATTGGATCTGAAAGACATGAAGCTTACAAGAATCTGAGGCTAAGAAAAGGAAATATACCTTTGAAAAAAAAACAAAACATAAAATCTCCATAAAATTAATTTTATTTAATTGTTGAGGCATATGTTTAATTATTACTTAAATATTCAGTTTGAACAAGCATTTGTTCATTACAATTTCAACAGAAAAATAAATAAATGAAAGATTAGTCTGGGGCAGCACAGAGGCAAAAACAGGTAGGTGTAACGTCCTGGGTTTTCCTCACTTCATGTCATTGTCTGTATGGTGTTTGATGTATTCTCTCCATGTCTGCTTCCTTCGTGCACTCCTCAATCCTCACAGTAAAAAAACAAAGAAAGAAAGAAAAACAACACATGTTTGTAGGTGGATTGGTGGTACAAAATTTTCCACAGATGTGACTGGGTGAGAGTGTGATGCCTACAGTTGACTGCTGCTTTGCCCAGGGTGTGTTCCTGCCTTGGGCCCAGTGATTCAGGGTGGGCTCTGGTTGCAATGTGACCCAGATCAAAGTGAAGCAGCTGCAGTAAATAAATGAATGAACATATTAATGCACAGTGGATGGGAAAACAAAGTTTCAGGGACCATCCTGTTTGAATTTTTAATTTTGAAAGGGCGGCAGAGATACAGTAAATCTCTTAATGTCTTTACAGTAAGGTTAATCAGTGTTTTAGCAGAGGTCAGCTAGTTTTTTTGCTCTTTGCAAGTGTGAACCAGATGTAAAAGTTTAGTGCTTGAACATGCTGAGGAGGCTTCCAAGTGGTGGAGGGCTGAGGCCAGGCTCACTGTGGAATGAATCTGCTCACACTAAATCGTTTTTTTTTTTTGTGTGCCATATTTTAAAACAAGACTTTTCAGCAAGTGACTTAGCTAAAGGTCCAGGCCTGGATCAAACAAGCATGCTTCAAGAAAATTGCATAACACTTCTGTGCACAGGAGACCTCCTCGGCGAGTAGTGTGGAAAAAAAACTTTCCTGAACATTAATATGGCAAATAAATGTTCCATGCAGGAACAGTTTAAGGATGGTAAGCCCCTCATGTCTCTGTAGTCTTCCATCCATTTTATATATATTTTAGTTGATGTCATCACAGAGGTTTGATGTGAAATGGTACCTTGTAAAGGAATATACTCAAATTTCTTCTAGATGCACATGACCCTGAGATCACAATGCTCAGTGGCAGGTGCCATCTTTAAAGACCCTGAAGGACTGGGGTTCATCCAACATCAGTTGCTGACTTCACTAAAGTCCCCAAGGCTAATTAACATCAAGTTCTAACAGGGTTTTCTAGGATCATAATCAAATCTTTTCTTATTATGATCAGAGATAAGATAACACTTTATTGATCCTGAAGAAAATTGTAGTGTCACACTACTATACGTAGGGCACAAGAGAAGACATACAGAAAGAAATAAATAGTGCAGAGTAAAAAAAAAAACAGTGGTACAACAGTGCTATGAACCTTAATATATTAGAACTGAGGAGGGTCTATATATATTTCAGATCTGTATATGACTAGAGCAGCCTAGGTATTGCACTAACAAACATTTCTATATAAATAAATGACAAGGTACTTGTCAATAACAGAGCAGCATAATTATTATTGCACTAATGGTGTTCAGACTCAGTGAAGTTGTAAGTAAATATATTCTTAGTACTAGGAGCCACAGAGACAAAAATGGTCAGTCCAGAGAGTGGAATAATAGTGTGGACTAGTAGCGAGTCAGATAAAAAGCAGTGACCATGAGTGCATCATGATAGTATAAATACAGCAAATAAATAAATTTGTTAATACAGGGTGGGCCATTTATATGGATACACCTTAATAAAATGGGAATGGTTGGTGATATTAACTTCCTGTTTGTGGCACATTAGTATATGGAAGGGGGGAAAAATTTTGAAGAGGGGTGTTGACCATGGTGGCCATTTTAAAGTCAGCCATTTTGGATCCAACTTTTGTTTTTTCAATGGGAAGAGGGTCATGTGAAACATCAAACTTATTGGGAATTTCACAAGAAAAACAATGATGTGCTTGGTTTTAATGTAACTTTATTTTTTCATACTAAGTTATTTACAAGTTTCTGACCACTTATAAAATGTGTTCAAAGTGCTGCCCATTGTGTTGGATTGTCAATGCAACCTTCTTCTCCCACTCTTCACACACTGATAGCAAAACTGCAGGAGAAATGCTAGCACAGGCTTCCAGTAGCCATAGGTTTAGGTGCTGCACATCTCGTATCTTCACAGCATAGACAATTGCCTTCAGATGGCCCCAAAGATAAAAGTCTAAGGGGCTCAGATCAGGAGACCTTGGGGGCCATTCAACTGGCCCACGACAACCAATACACTTTCCAGGAAACTGTTCATCTAGGAATGCTCGGACCTGACACCCATAATGTGGTGGTGCACCATGTTGCTGGAAAAACTCAGGGAATGTGCCAGCTTCAGTGCATAAAGAGGAAAACACATCATCATGTAGCAATTTTGCATATGCAGTGGCTTTGAGGTTTCCACTGATGAAGAATGGCCCCACTATCTTTTTACCCCTATATACCACACAATACCATGAAGATGTGCAGCACCTGAAACTATGGCTACTGGAAGCCTGTGCTAGCATTTCTCCTGCGGCGTTGCTATCAGTGTGTGAACAGTGGGAGAAGAGGGTTGCATTGACAATCCAACACAATGGGCAGCACTTTGAACACATTTTATAAGTGGTCACTTATATAACTTGTAAATAACTCATGAAGGAATAAAGTTACACACCATTGTTTTTCTTGTGAAATTCCCAATAAGTTTGATGTGTCACATGACCCTCTTCCCATTTAAAGAACAAAAGTTGGATCCAAAATGGCCGACTTCAAAATGGCCACCATGGTCACCACCCATCTTGAAAAGTCTCCCCACTCCCATATACTAATGTGCCCCAAACAGGAAATTAATATCACCAACCATTCCCATTTTATTAAGGTGTATCCATATAAATGGCCCACCCTGTACATCAACTGAATAGAAATTTAATTTGGATGGTCCAATTCACTCTATTCCACCTTAGCAATTAGATGGATTATCATAATAAATTTCAGTATATTGTGGTGTTTATGAGTAAAACCAGTGTGCAAACTATTCATCCATTTATTCATCATCTGAAACCACTTATCCAATTCAGGGTCGCTGTGGGGCCGGAGCCTACCCGGAATCACTGGGCGCAAGGGGAGGGGGGCACCAGGTTTTCACAGGGCGACACACACTCACACATACGGACACTTTTGTGTCACCAGTCCTCCTACCAACATGTGATTTTGGACCGTGGGAGGAACACAGCACCCAGAGGAAACCCATGCGGACACAGGAAGAACACACCAAACTCCTCACAGATAGTCACCCGGAGCAGGACTCGAACCTACAACCTCCAGGTCCCTGGAGCTGTGTGACTGCAACACTACCTGCTGCACCAGTGTGCAAATTAAAAAGATAATATTAGGCACAGTGGTGAGAAGGAAGAGTAAGAAATCTATGTTACATGTCAAAGCATGTCATAGCTAGAAAGAGACAGAGAGTAATGCAGACAGTCCAGATGGCATAGCTTAAGTTTACTGTGTCTCTGTGGGTTGCTGTTCAGCCGCATGCTGATGTTGTGGTGAAATTACTGGAAAGAAGAGAAACACATTGTAGTGCTTTGTTTGTTTGACTGCCAGAAACTGATTCTCAGCTCCAACTCGGCAGATTCCTGCATGTCCTGAACACTGCGTGTACTCATCAGCCTACTCAGCTGTAAAACAATTATTTTTAAAAAAGGATATAGATTTACAGAAACCTTTTAACCCAGTGTTTCTGGTCAGTTAAAGAACATCAAGTGGAGTTTGGTTAGAGGATTTATGTTTACAGAGGTGCATAAGATCACTCTGAAAATATGTTTAAATATTATTTTAAAACTGATTCTTTGATCATAGGACTGGTCAAATGACATATTTTGTAGAGTTAGACAAAGTAGTTATGTGTTATGTTTTCCCTCAGGTAATTTACATTAAAATTATAATAATTATATTATTGACATAACATTTGGCCTGAAATGCTCCATCAGTCTAAAGAGAACAGTTTAATTCTTCCACAGATCAGTGCTGGGGGCTTTATACCCCTCTAGTTTATGTTTAACACTGAGCATAATGACCTTTGACTCATGTACAGATATTTCAGAACTGTTTCATCTAGACTGTCAGGGAAAAAACAAGTAGTAATTTTTTTGATAAATTTAAAGACCCCAGTTGTATATTTTAAAGGTACAGAAGAGGTTTTAAAATTCACTTATGTCATTATGTGTTCTGCTCAAGGAGGAACAGTAAATATTTGTTAGCTTTTATAACAGAACTCTTTTTAATAAAAAAAACCCCCTATAAATTCCTGGAGTTGAAAGGTGATATATGACATCACTGCCTATAAAAAATTATATATATATATATATATATATAGGAGGGTTAGTGAGGTACTGATGTGAGATGATTAAATTTGGATCACAAAAACCGCACAAATTATTTAACTCTTCCACAGGACGATGATCGGCCATTGTTTACATTTGGCATTGAGCTTGCAGCCACATGTTTGCAGCCACACAGCTCCTTGGTTCTGGGGTCCTGGGTTTGATTCTTGCCATGCAGTCGGTGAAAAGTTTAGCATGCTCTCCCCATGTTTGTGTGGGACTTTTTCAGATCCTTTGGACAAAACAAATTGTGACCACAAAGACAATTGCATGGAGGGTGAGAATAACATTTTATACGGCCTGGTGCATAAACAATAAATGGCTACTTTAACAGAATATTAAAAGTTGTCATCCAACTGAGAGAAGTTTTCTGTGAATAAGTGCATTTGTTATGTAGCAAATGCTATTGATTTTTTATGGTATAATGGTATTATGGTATAAATTGTTTTGTAAGCCTCTTATGTAAATAAGTGTCCATTACCCAACGAGACACCAAAGTATTGTTAGTATTTTTAGAACACTCTTCTCCTCAGTAAACACACTTTAGAAATTTCCCATGAGCTGAAGCACATAATAAAATACATCAGTGTTCACTACATGCCAATGAATGGAAGGGCAATTTAGAGAGTCTTCACATCTTTTGACTTTTATTTCCTTACTCTCTCACAACATCTATCTATGAAAATCTTTCATTTGCTCTTTTGTTATTGCACATGAGTATATTTTGATTATGATTATACCTGGAATTTTTTGGATGGTATTTTCATAGACACCGAAACATTCACAAGTTTTTTCTAGTGAAATCAAGGTTTTAGAAAGAAGTTTCCCCTTTTCTGCATTAACAGATTCAACTAATCTGATACCTTTAGTTAGCAACAAAGCTAATCTTCTTTTCAAAAAGAGATTAATTACTTGTTTAGTTTACTTTATTAAGAAATATTTCAATAAGACTTTTATTTGTATTATATGTATCTTTGGGATTAGTAGCATTTTCTGTAATCGTGTAAGTCAGCGTGTCCTTTTCTCTCCTGCAGACGTGAGTAAGCAATAGGCGAGCTGACGCAGTTTGCCCAGATGCTGGAACAATGGTGGTTTTGTGCATGTTCTTGTGTGTTTACCAGTGCGAGATACACTCTGTGTCCTATTGGGCACATTCTGACCACTCTATCACAAGAGAAGGCCACCAACATCCTTGACACAACAGCATCCATTAGCTTTTCTGCTGACCTCTCTTTCTGTCACTGAGAGTGGGACTGCCTCTGTGGCCCTCACATCGAAGTGTAGTACATTATGTCCTCTGCTCTAGTTTGAATTAAAGTGAATTATGCCATATGTAATCACATTATTCAACAGTGAAGGGACATACAGGGTGTGCACGCAAAGCCATGGACAAAAAGGAATGGCATGCAAAGGCCATAATGGGCATGCAATACACACACACACACACACACACACACACACACACACACACAGAGAGAGAGAGATTTGGATCTCCATATTTCTTCTATATTCAACATTTTCTAAGATCAATAAACAGAGAACAGTCTATAAATCAAAAATGTGATTTAAATTCTGAAATTTTTCTAAATAGGTATTTTATCTTTTGATGTTTTGCATACACTTGGCAGTCTCTCATGAAAATTGTGATTAGCCACTCAGAAATCTTGGCCAACCGGCTTGATGCCTCACACAACATTGCATGCAAAAAGAAGAACAGCCCTAGTGCAGTTATATATTTATTGATTTTTTGCACATTTTGTCCCACAATTTCTATTTCCTTGCATAATTTTTTTAATGAAAATAAATAAACATATTTTAATTACCTAGTGTTCTCCCTGTGTCCATGGGGGTTTCCTCCGGGTGCTCCGGTTTCCTCACACAGTCCAAAAACACACATTGGTAGGTGGATTGGCAACTCAAAAGTGTCCATAGGTGTGAGTGAATGTGAGTGTGTGTGTTGCCCTGTGAAGAACTGGTGCCCCAATGATTCCAGGTAGACTCTGAACCCACCATGACACTGAAATGGATAAGTGGTTACAGATAATGGATGAATGGATGGAATTTCTATTTCTTTGCATAATTTCTTTAATGAAAATAAATAAACATATTTTAATTACCTAGTGTTCTCCCTGTGTCTGCGGGGGTATCCTCTGGGTGCTCCGGTTTCGTCCCACAGTCCAAAAAACAAAAAAAAAACACATTAGTATGTGGATTGGTGAATCAAAAGTGTCCATAGGTGTGAGTGTGTGAGCGAATGTGTGAGTATGTGTCCCCCTGTGAAGGACTGGTGCCCTCCCCTGGATGTGTTCCTGCCTTGCATCCAATAATTCTGGGTAGGCTCCAGACCCACCGGGAACCTGATTTGTATAAGCGGTTAATGAATGAATGAATGAATGAATGAATGAATAAATGTATAATTTATCCCAAAAAAAAATTAAATGATACTACATTACTCCAAAAGAAGTGGTTTCTCTGCTCCATGGCTCCCAGTTTATTGCCAGGGCATTTGTATGGATTTGCCTTAAATTAGCAAAAATCACTCATTAAAAGAGAGCATTTGGCCACAGGGCGTTCAATCACGACCTTTACTAAAAATACTAAAAAAATTGAAGAACCATTGTAAAGTTTGTAAAATAAAAAAAGCAGTCTTTCTTCATTATTTATGTTATTATGTGTTTCTTTTTTCACTCAGAGCATCTCTGTAAAATGTTTGCTTCTGTATCTCACATTCACAGTAGGATTAATTTTCAGGCATAGTCTCAACGTAGTTATAATGATATAGAATTATTTAAGCTTTGCCTCTTCAAGGAGTATTAATTATGACTTAGTATCCAGGGCAAGAATGCACATACTTGTGAACTTGTGAACCCCAAGCAGTTTGAAAATAAAACTCAGAAACAAGCTCATGGCTCTGCTTGGAAGTGGAGGGGAGAGCAAACGTAGGCAAGTAAACCACCACGGCTTTTAGCATGTCCTAATTATTTGAGTAATGGCAAAGGCTCAATGAGAAACACGTTAGTGGCACACCCGTCATTATGAAGAATCTTTGGCTCGAGAGAGAACACCGTGAAATCCAGTGTGCCACAACAAAGACTGAAAAAAGCTGTTACACAAGCTCACTTCTCCTAAAAGACCAGCCGCTTCTATTTGTGTAATGTGTCGCTGTGTCAAGGTGACCCAGTCGGCCAACTGCAGGAAGCTTTCATTCTTTTCTTGAGTACAAAAAAAACGTTAATCCATTTCTCCTTGCACATCATCTGCAAAGGAGATGCCAGAGGCATTGTTCTATTCATTATCCTACTTCCCTCTAATGCAAATCCATCCATTTGAATTCATGAAACCACTTGACAGAAGAAATGTTAGGGAAAAAAGGGTTTATTTCATTAGTAGTTAAGTTTTATGCAAATTGACCACAGTCTGTTAAGAATTTCTTGATTTTCAAAGAGAAGATAAGAACTTATCTTATGGACTTATTGGAAAAAAACACTTGCATGTGTTTTGCAAAGGCCACGTGTCTTTTTGGGTTTTGTATTGTATTAAATTCAGCATGCAGTAATTGTGGATTCACCTGTGCACAAGAATGTTTCTCATTCCAACTACTGCAAAATTAGTTAACAATGTTGTGAAATTAAGAATTGCAAGCTGCTGTGTATTCACTCATTAAACCGTATATGCTCCTTGAAGTGTAGTGGTTTCTTGCAAGGGGACAGCCATGTTTAAAATAAGTTAAGTACAGAAGCTCTGGCATGTCCACACCACTAGAGGTCAGTATAAAGATTTCATAACATGTTTCATAACATGAAGAAGAGTCAATTGTGCAAATAAATTATAGCTTCTGCAAAATATTTTATTCAGGATCAGAGTTGCATATATTATATAATATACATCTGGTAGACACATATGGATCCTGTAATAGTTACATAATAACTGCTATGGTATTATTCCAAAGTAATCCAAGAAAACATTTAAATATGAAATTCCAGAAATTCTTGAATTCATTCATTATCTGTAAGCGCTTATCCAATTCAGGGTCGCGGTGGTTCCAGAGCCTACCTGGAATCACTGGGCGCAAAGTGGGAATACACCCTAGAGGGGGCGCCAGTCCTTCACAGGGCTTCAGAAATTCTTATTCATTCTTATTCATTCATTCTTATTCAGTATGAATAAGAGGCGATTGCTCTAAGACTGCAAGGGAAGCTCAGCTTCCCCTAAAATGTCAAAAAATTTGTGATCAAATATATACTGTTGTGTGTACATGTCAGTGAATAAATATGCACTACAACGCGCTCAACTTTTGTTCAGAATCAGCTTTTTATCACTGGTAAAGACGCGGCTTTCCTCTCAATCATTCCCGCACTTCACAGTGATTGCGAAGTGCAGCGAAACGAGACGAGTCATTGGATAAATGCTGGGCTTTGTCCCGCCCATCGGACGCTCAGCGTCTCTGGGGGTCTATGGGGCAGTGGGCTGGCCTCGGCTGGCCCGGACGCTCAGCTTCTGCATGATGATTGGATGATCTGTTCTTTTTGATCCCCTTTTGAATCAGCGTTCCTTTGGTGTAAAGATCCGTGGGAGCGTTACATTTTCATTCTGTTTTGAGTTGAACCAGAGACATTCTTAATCATCTTAGCGGCATTTTCTTTGTTGAAAATGACTAGCGACAAATCGAGCTTCTATTTTTGTGGGTTTTTTTTGTAGCTGCTTGTGTTTGGAGACTGACTTCTATCACTCTTTCTGACTTCTATCAGCAGTTTCTGTCCAGCGGGTGCTGCTGAGCCCCTCCACCGTCACAAAGCACTCACTGGCCAAGGCCATTTAAGCAGCCTAGCCCTGCTGGCCATTGAGAGGACACTTGTTGCCTTGTTGGTAAATATTCATTCATTCATTCATTCATTCATGTCCTTCACAGGGCAACACAGGCACACACACATTCACACCTACGGA
The DNA here is from genome assembly GCF_029633855.1 of Hoplias malabaricus. NCBI lineage: Eukaryota > Metazoa > Chordata > Actinopteri > Characiformes > Erythrinidae > Hoplias > Hoplias malabaricus. The sequence continues at coordinate 46,279,757 of NC_089819.1, forward strand.
CACTTTTGAGTCACCAATCGACCTACCAACGTGTGTTTTTGGACTGTGGGAGGAAACCCACACAGACACGGGGAGAACACACCATCTCCTCACAGACAATCACCCGGAGTGGGAATTGAACCCACAACCTCCAGGCCCCTGGAGCTGTGTGACTGCGACACTCCCTGCTGCGCCACCATGCCGCCCTCCTTGTTGGTAAATACACCGACACATTTTAAGATGTAGGCCGAAATTGAGCTTCCCCTCCTTGAAAGACCAGCATCCGCCACTGGTATGAATATATATATATACCAGGGGTCGGCAACCTTTACCACTCAAAGAGCCATTTGGACCCATTTCACACAGTAAAGAAAACACTGGGAGCCACAAAACCCTTTTGAAATTTTAAATGAAATAACACTTTGCATAACAGGGTTTTTTGCCTTTGTGCTATGTATAAACAAACTATACTGTGTTACATTTATGAAATCAATGAACGACTGCAGAGAAAATGAAATAACATTTCTGCATGTAGCAAAACATTTTTAACTCTGAAAAAAAGAAAATTGTGTTGAGGGTTAAGTAAAATACTCAACATCTATTTGAGTCCTTGTAGTAATGGAAAAAAAAAAACGCTGAACTTAAATTATCCACTGGCAGCAAACAAAAATGCTGTCCTCTCTCTGCGTGCTGTCATTATTTTACTGGCACCGTGCAGTCAGCTGTCAAAAAGTTCAAGAAACCTCACACTGGCAGGTGTCGCACATTGGAAGTTGTGACATGTATTAAGAGCGACAAAAATATTTTAAATATTAAATATTTAAATATTTTAGATGTTACAAGATTGCCATAATCTTCATAGAATTACATTTTGAAAATGAATGCACTAAAATAAAAAACATTTTAATTAAATACTCATTAATTATTTTCAAAAGCTGAGCCACATCAGAGGGATCAAAGAGCCGCATGCGGCTCTGGATGTCAGGAATCACGGGGCGGACTGACGGAGGCGGACGCACTTGCTAAAACACTTATTTTATTTACAACACAAAGAAACAACACGACTTGAACAGGAAACAAAATGACATGACTTCGAAAGTTCACGACACGACATGACTTGGACTGGGAATAAAGAAAAAACAACACGACATGACTTAGGGAGTGAAACGAGTGCGAGAAAGACACAAAACGACCTGACTTGGAAAAAGGGAGAAACAACACGACTGGGAAAGAGCAAAACAAAGGTGAAATGTTCGACAAGAGGACGCGAGAGAAAGGAACTTATATACAAAACACAGACGAGACGCACCTGAGACAGATAACGAGTGTGCTGAGAGAGCACATGGCGGGGAAAACAGACATGACAGGACGAGGGCGTGACAGATGCCCCCCCTGAACGCGCAACTCCCGGGGTGCGTACACCTAAACCCCCCAGGAGCTGGCAAAGGAGAGGGCATGGAAAACAAAACAATGAACCAACGGGTGACAAGACTCAGGACAAGACGGGAACAGACACAGAAGCTGGGGACAAGACAGGACCGGATATAGGAGACAGGACTAGAGACTGGAACGGACTAGACAAGACGGGAGTGGAAACACAAGACTTGACAGGAGACTGGGGTTGCACATTGGACAAGAACTGAGACAAGACTGGGGACTGAACAGGTTTAGGAATGGGGGACATGACTGAGGACAGGACAGAACCAGAGACAGAAGATTGGACAGGGGCATGTGACAAGACAGGGTGTTGAACATTGGACTGGATACTGGACGGGGATCGAGACTGGACAGGCGTAGACAATGGAGACAAGACTGGGGACAGAATGGGACTAGAGACAGCAGGCTGGACAGAAGAAGGTGACAGAACAGGGGACAGGACAGTGGACCGGAAGGGAGACAAGACAAGTGACTGAACACTGGATGGATACGGGGACTGGACATGAGGCAGGACAGGTGATGGGACTGGGTGCTTGGAATGGACAGGAGACTGGACTTGAGACAGGAGAGAGGGTTGAAATGGGGCCTGGACACTGGACGGGGATCGAGACTGGACAGAGGGTTGAAACAGGGACTGGACTGGAGACAAGACAGATGAAGAGACAGGTGATAAGACAGTAGACTGAAATGTAGACTGGATTAACAGGGGACTGGACAGGACTTGGCAGGGGAACAGGGACCAGGATGTTTACCAGGACTGACATGAACACAGTGACAGGGACAGGAACAGAGACCAAGGCAGACAGATACAGGGACGAGGACAGAGACAGGAACTAGGACAGGAACAGACATGGGAATCAAATTAACTGGGGGGTGCCCAGGACAGGCCAAAGTCTGTGGGGCTGTCCAGGAAGCCAGCCTGGGCACAGCTCTAGGGATCGGCTCCGAAGTCCTAGGGGCCGACCTACGGACACGACCTGATGCGGCCGGAGCCACAGTCACTGGTACAGGAGCGGCCGGAGCCACAGTCACGGGTGCAGAGGCGGCTGGGGCCCACAGTCTCTGGTGCAGAGGAGGCCGGAGCCACAGTCACTGGTGCAGAGGCGGCCGGGGCCACAGTCACAGGTGTAGACGCGGCGGGGGACGCCTCCTTCGCAGGAAAAAACGTGGCGGGGGGCGCCTCCTACGCAGGGACAGGAGCGGCTGAGGAAGCCGCCTTCTCAGGAGCACGAGCGGCCGGGGTGACCGCCTTCACGGAGACAGGATCGGCTGTGAAAGTGGCCTTCACAGAGACAGGAGCGGCTGTGGAAGCCATCTTCACAGAGCCAGGAGCGGCTGTGGAAGCCGCCTTCACGGAGACAGGAGCGGCTGTGGAAGCCGCCTTCACGGAGACAGGAGCGGCTGTGGAAGCCGCCTTCACGGAGACAGGAGCGGCTGTGGAAGCCGCCTTCACGGAGACAGGAGCGGCTGTGGAAGCCGCCTTCACGGAGACAGGAGTGGCAGGCGCCGCGTTCACGGTGACAGGAGCGGCTGTGGAAGCCGCCTTCACGGAGACAGGAGCGGCGGGCGCCGCATTTACGGAGACAGGAGCAGCAGGTGCCGCGTTCATGGAGACAGGAGCGGCGGGTGCCGCTTTCACGGAGACAGGAGCGGCGGGTGCCGCGTTCATGGAGACCTCCAGATGTGCCAAGAGGCTTGCAAGCTTCTCCTGGAGGTCAGGAGGGAGTGCAGAGAGGTCCTTGGGAGCCGGGGGCCCTGCGGCGAGGTCCATAGAGGCAGGAGGTCATGCGACGACGTCCATGGAGGCAGGGGGCCCGGCGACGACGTCCACGGAGGCAGGGGGCCCTGCGACAACGTCCACGGAGGCAGGGGGCCCTGCGACAACGTCCACGGAGTCAGGGGGCCCTGCGACGACGTCCACGGAGGCAGGGGGCCCTGCGACGACGTCCTGCACTGGAGCTGTTAAGGGTTTAGGGGGTCTGATGGGCGCACTCTTGAGGGATTTCTTTAACCAAGGATCCCCCATAGGTGCGCCCCTGTTAGCCTCACTTCCCTTGTCCTGAAGTTGGAGGCTAACAGCCCCCCCCCCCCAAAAATTTACCCAGACCTGAGGGGGTAATCCACCAGCGAGGGGTGACTCCAGCATGCTTCTTACGCCGGTTCCTACGATTCACGCTGGAGTAATCACTCGATACATGAGTCGACTCCTCTTGAAGGGGATAAGGAACCGCGCCGAGCCAGCTACTCCATTCCGAAGCCGCCTTTAAAACACACCCCACAGGATCTTTGGGGCCTGTACGGAATGGCATCCGGTGAATAGCACACCTCGCAGAAGTATTGTCTGTGTTAGCTGCGTCCTTACTAGGGTCGGACATTCTGTCAGGAATCACAGGTCGGACTGACGGAGGTGGACCCACTTGCCAAAACACATTTATATACAACACAAAGAAACAACACGACTTGAACAGGAAACAAAACGACATGACTTGGAAAGTTCACGACACAACATGACTTGGACTGGGAATAAAAAAAAACAACACAACATGACTTAGGGAGTGAAACGAGAGCGAGAAAGACACAAAACGACCTGACTTGGAAAAAGGGAGAAACAACATGACTGGGAAAGAGCAAAACAAAGGTGAAATGTCCGACAAGAGGACATGAGAGAAGGGGGCTTAAATACAAAACACAGACGAGATGCACCTGAGACAGATAACGAGGGGGCAGGGTAACAAACGAGACACAGACGAGGAGGCAGGACTAGGACAACAACAAACAGAGCCATGTGCTGAGAGAGCACATGGCGGGGAAAACAGACATGACAGGACGAGGGCGTGACACTGGAGCCGCGGGTTGCCGACCCATGATATATTCAAACTGAATACGAACGAACACCTAATTTCTGGAATTTCATGTTTGTTTTTTTTAAATGTACTAATAGGAATGATGCAAATTACTAAAGAATTTTAAAAAGTTGTAATGTATATTTTAAACCTTTATTTATATTTCCAAACATATTTTCCATCTTATGGTATTTGGCAGATATTATTACCACAAATACATTTTCAACTGTAAATATGTAACAGATACAGGCTAATGGACTGTTGAGAGTCTTGTCCATGTTCCCTTATTGGTGAATGGTGATGCATGTTTTTCTTGCTTGAATTCGGAATCAAACCCTTGTCTGCAGAAAGTCAATCCACTACACTACACCAGCTGTACACTTATTGTTTTAAATAGGTTTATTTTCAATGCTTACTTAATTCCTTGTGCAAAAGCATGTTCCAGATTACCAGTATCACACGTGTGTCTTTATATTAGACAAAGGAGAGCCAAAGAGGGTACCCTTCTGGCATTTCCCAGCATAATCTTACCATACATCTGTTAAGTCACTAATTGCTGCATGTTGTGCCTGCAGAATGGGATCTGCTCTGGTAATGAACACTTCTATCCAGGAAAGTTTCATTATAATGCCAGACACAAGGCAGCCATCCTATACTAGGCTTTAGATAAGTGCTTCTTGTAAATTTAAATAACAGGAAGTATATGCCTTTGCTTTCTTAAAAACATTAGCAGGCCCCAGGCCTTTGCGTTTATTAAGTCATGGGCCTGTTTTAGAATTGGAAACTTGGACTAAATCAATTTAATGTGTTCAAGTGTAGAGACTGCATAATTCACTTTTTTGTACCTTGTGAGTATGCTTATGAATATCAGAATCTAAATATTTGTGCACATACATATGTTTGAAGACCACTAAACATAGACTTACCTAGGTTTAACCTCAGTTTCTCAGAGAAAACAATCCTGTCTTATATCCAAGCACAATCAGTTTAATTTCACAAATGCACATCTGCAAATTTGTAAATTTACAGAAGAAGTCAAGGTCATATAAGTTTATTTCCTCAAGCAAGACTGTAAAGTTTCTGTTAGTCCAATCATAATAAAATTTTAACATACTGTAAACGGCAACTGGTGTTTTTGGGTGAATTAATAAAGACTGCTGGAAAGTTTAATTCAGACAGGCATGATATGTGCACATTCTAACTGAAGAGGATACAGTTTCATGGATCCATGGCCTAGAGCCAGGAAATGTATACCTTTCTAGCTCATTCTTGGCATGGGTTTTTGCAAATTTAGACTCTATATTGCAACTGCTTTGATAGAGTGCTTGATTATAAAATAAATTAATTGTAAATTAAATGTAAAATTGTTTCGTCCAATCATTGATTATTTTTTCTTTTGTGTAGAAAACCATTAATTAAATAGGCCAATATAGCAGATAATATTTAATCATTTAAGTACAACAAAATGCATATTGTTTAGTGCATATTCCAGTTTTAGTTTTATTTATCCTTAAATCCAGCTCCTTAAGTCCTAACCAAGAGCCTGAATATGTACCATGGAGGAAAAAGAATGGAAAAATCTCCTGGAAGTCCAGATAAGTCCCAGAATACCAAAATTCAGTTAGGTATGAAATTGATACATAGTAAAAGAACTTTCTATTTGTATTGATACATATTTGTTTTGATGAAATAGGAGTTCTACCACTGATTCTGAAGTTTATGCAGCTCATAATTATTATGCTTTTAAGGAAAACATATGAGATTTTGTAATATAAACTGTGGTTGGAGTAGGTGTGCTTCTTAAAGCATTTTGCAACAAGTGTTTATAGAACATGTTAGGTTTTGGAAGACAACACAAGCAAACTGTGCTTAGAAAGTTACACAAGTGGTAAGAATTAAGACCACTGAGTCACATGCAGACATTTGGTAACACTGACTGAGCTGGAAAAAAAGTGCGTCACTTCTCCATGTTCGGGCCACATTCAAGTCTTTCCTTTTAGTATATAATTTTGCAGATATTCAGAATTCCACCAGGACACAGTATGTCCTTAAAAGTTCTTTCTTTAAGAGTAAACTGCACAATATCTAAACATTATATATATATATATATATATTTGGACAGTAGTGTTACACATGACACATATTGGACATGACTTTGACCCAATGTCCTGACATTGCTTAAAAACGTTGTGTGTGTGTGTGTGTGTGTGTGTGTGTGTGTGCGTGTGCGTGCGTGCGTGCGTGCGTGCATGTCTGTGTGTGTGTGTGTGTGTGAATTTATGTGTGTAGTTCTCTGCAATTTTCAGTCTTGCAAAAGAGTTCACAGAGTACATGGGGACAGAACTAAGCTAGTATGTGGCAGTGAAAATAATCTGGGGTGAACACAGGGCTTCCAGCACACACACACACACACACACACACACACACTCACAGACACTTTTTTTTTATGGCTCTGATCTGTCTCGCCCACAGCCTGCTGAGAATCTTACCATGGGACATACAGCATCTCTTTTGGGTCAGCACAGTAAATCAGACTCGCCCTGTCAGCAGCTTTTTATGTGCAATGGTCAGTCATTAGCCAATTTTCATTATTTATATCCTGTTAAATAGCCACAAGATGTGAATGCGGCCTGGAGGTTGTGGGTTCGATTCCAGCTCCGGGTGACTGTCTGTGAGGAGTTGGTGTGTTCTCCCCGTGTCCGCGTGGGTTTCCTCCGGGTGCTCCGGTTTCCTCCCACAGTCCAAAAACACACGTTGCAGGTGGATTGGCGACTCGAAAGTGTCCGTAGGTGTGAGTGTGTGAGTGAATGTGTGTGTGTCTGTGTTGCCCTGTGAAGGACTGGCGTCCCCTCCAGGGTGTATTCCCGCCTTGCGCCCGATGATTCCAGGTAGGCTCTGGACCCCCCGCGACCCTAAATTGGATAAGCGGTTACAGATAATGGATGGATGGAAGATGTGAATGCTTGAATGTCTAATTCATAAGACAAACAAATGAATCCAGCAAATGGCTACAGACGGCTACCTTTCTGAGAAACTCTTTCGAATACTTCCAGATATGTTAAGAAAAATACATGCAGGTTATGCAACTATCTATCATGCTGCCCAGAACTGATGAATGTCTACCTTATACTGACATTATCCTACCCAGATAGTAGACACATTTAGGTCTAATATGTGCCACTTTTGATACTTATGGCTCAGTTAGAAATAAATGTTGTGTCTACAGCATGTTTTGTGTGTGCCAGAGGTGGACTAAAAGTTGATTTGGTTAACAACACAACTGGTGGTCCATATCAGAAGGACCTGTGGCTAAGTTGAGGCAGTGAGACTCTCCCTGAGACAGCACTTTCATTCAAGGCCTAATGTGGGATGAACATATATTGCTAACTGGGTAGTCATGATAATATTTGAATAATTTTTCAAGTAAACTTCCATGACTACTTGTGTTTGTTAGAAATTTAGGCCTCATAGTTCCAACACAAATTTATAGAAGCAAAATCTGAACAACCAGTTGGTTGACTGGCTATCAGTAAAAAAAAAATTATTATTATTTATTTTTGTAGCACTTTCTGTGCTACACTCTGTGTTTACTAGCACTCAAATGTATTTTTTGAATAAAATCATGAAGGTCACCTTTAAGTAAACTGTTCTCTTAAAATGTCAGTGATGTCCATATATTTGTTGATATTTGTCAAAATTAGTGATTCGGCTAGTTTTCAGGTGCACCCAGTGTGGACACAGACATTCAGCTGTGCACACACATCTTTTGTGATCTCAGTAGAAAAGCATAAATGGAAATGGGGCAGTTTGGAACAACTGCACATTTGCCTAAAACCATGGTACTCAGTGCCAAGTTTGGCAATGAGGAGTACTATAATTATAGGCTGGGTGCATATAGAGTAACAGCGAGCGTAATGTGAAATAATCAGTGTTGTCACAAAATATATCAAGCACAAACACTGAGTTCCCATAAAAGATTCCCATTGTGAGCCAATATAAACTAATCATTTGGCTTGGCACACTGAAGTGCATTAGTTCTAAAATGTCCTATAAATAGTTCTAACTGTTTGAAGCCAAGGGTCCAGGCATGTAGGCCTACCCTCTCTAACCTTCATGTGGTTTTTCCACCCAGCACTTTTCAAAGTGTGCACTATCCATGCTTAATACCATCCCTCAATGAGCTTTGTTGTTTCTGGATGAAAGCACTGTGGTTTTCAGCTCGGAAAGAACAAAATGCAAATCACTCATCCAAATGTTCATGGGTGTTTTCACATGTATCGTACACCCGCCCCTGCCTTTCTCATTGAGCTGTGCATCTTGGCAGGGCCTGAAGAGGCTATAAGAGGATACTAACTTGTCTGGGCCAAGAATGGCAAATTCTGACACTGGAGAGCTCAAACTGAATGCTCCAGATTGTCATAGATAAGGTTGTTTTGGCTTCCAGGTTTCATGCTTCACATGTGTTGTGGAGAGGATATGGGCAAATAGGACAGAAAATAGCTCTTATCTTGTTCTTTCGCTCACACTAAAGGCTGGTTCCGACCTGACAAGTGGGGGCAATGAGATGAAAAAATATTTCCCAGAAGGTCTATCTTTAAATCTTTGGTGTGTTTGCCGCTTTAAGTACAAATTGTGCACTAGAAAGCCAGGATCATCTTGTAGGGAAATAATGTGAAGTTCAACTTGAGGTAAGCTGTATGTTGGCATCTCAGTTCACAGTAAGGCCAGGTCACCCAGGTATAGCCCAAATTTAGCAATCCCATGAATTCAGTTTCATGATAGGTAAGCTGTAACTTAACTCTGTACAATTATTTTGGTATATTAATAAATTTAGTATATATATATATATATAATGTATATATGAGTTATGGAACTAAAATGATCACACAGCAACCAAAACACTATTTGAATTATTGTGAGTGAACTTTGTGATCAGAACAAATGATCCAAAGTTATACTCTGACCTCATGTATGTTTAACCTCTTTAATTTATTAAATCCTCATAAAAATGTTCCACCATTTTCTAAAGCCTTCTCAAAAGAATATAAGCTATAGAGTATAAGCTGCAGAAAAGGGAAATAAAGCATTCTATTAAGCCCTTGATTTCTGAAAATGAAATATTGGATTACAAGTTGTAGACATAATTTTGGCCATATAATGTAAACTGGCTACAGCTGTGGGCCACCAGTATTGTGGATAAAAATGTTATAACGGACTGAATACTGTGTACTAAATCCTGAGTGCAGATAAAAATTTTTAGTGGAAACTAATCAAAGAGGGTAAGGAATTCCAAAGTGTGGGGGCAGCAACACTACCCATAGAAGAAAGCATAAACCTAGGAATGGTCTCAAGCAAATCTGAGTTTATGCAGAGGGGCATAGGTGTGAAGAAGAGAGGACAAATAGGTGGGTGTCAGGTCATGTAAGGCCTTAATGCCAACAGTTTGGAGTTTAATGTGCTTACTAACTGGGAGCCAGTGAAGCTTGTGTAGTAGTGGGGGTGAAATGGGAGGATGTCTTAGTGTGTGATAAGACTCTGGCCGGAGAGTTTTGAATTTTGAATGACAGTGGGCGGAGTGAATCTAACAGTGATATAATGAGCATATGAGCATTTCATCATCTTTACAGGAACGCAGAGGTCGCTGTCTGGCTATATCACACAGATGGAAGAATGCAGACTTATTTAGAGACTTATATGTGGGACAAATCTGAGATTTCATAAACAGGATGATAGGCAGACAGGGGTATCAGCAATAATGAGGGAAATATCTGACTAAGCAGAAATGGTTGACTTGGTACCAACAATCATTCTATTTGAAAGTGTTGGGAATGATTTTGTGGGCTCAAGACAAAGGTAAATCTAAATATTGTTGGCATAACAATGAAAACTGAAACTGTGAGAGCATGTAATATTTCCAAGAGGAAGTAAATAAATGTTAAATATCAGGGGGCCCAGAACAGAACCCTGGGTTATGCCCTGAGTTTCCAGAGCAGTAACTGATTTGTGCTTCCCCATGGTAACAAATTGAGGACTGACATGTTGGTAGGTTGATGTTCTGTTCTAAATTGCTCATAGATGTGAGTGAATGTGTGAGTGTGTGACGCCCTGTGGCAGTCTGACAGAGTGTGTTCATGCCTTGATATAAGTCAGTTTGATATGACTTTTTACTCCAGGTAGAACACAGTTAACACAAAAATACTTAATGCAAGGATTTTCTGTAGCTTCTTTGGAGCCTGAAATTGCCTGAGAAAGATACTGGCTGAGGGATCTGCAGGTCGTAAATCAGGGAGATTTGAGATGTCTAGAGCCATCCACTTAAGTGTTTTCCAGAGGCCCAGGAAAGGCAGCCAGAACCATAAAAAGCTAGTGTAAGGAGGCTAAACGAGGATGCTAATAGACCTTGGGTTGGCTGCATGTAAACACACTTAACCATACAACAGCCATTATATCATTCAAATCATAAAAGACAGATCAGTCTTCTTGAATGATTCTTCTTTGTTATCCAGCATTGAAACATCTAGTATAGTGACACCTAGAGTGACACCCAGTGGCCTGAATGTGTTGGAGATTAGGCCCTAATCCTATTTTATACATGTCTGCTTCTATGTGTAAGACCCATTCCACCCATTGCCACAAACAGTATAAACTTTTACATTCAGTGACTACAAAGAAATGTGACTGCTCATCTCATGTAAAAATACATTTGTACTATTTATGGCCAAAAGTACTTTTTACTCCTTTTTACTACATTTTATATCCAGTGCTTAACAATGTGCAAACTGCAGCATTTGGACTTTGACTCTATTATATCCTTGCACATCACATCACATCATCACATTGTCACATAATGACATTCCATGTAAATGGGAGAGGATGATTCAGATCACACATGGAAAATGAATCAACATTTCCCTTTTCTGCACTTAGTCAGCTGCTTGAGTAAGACAGTTAAATTAAACCTCTACTTGACACCACCTAGTTCTCATTTCACATTTTGTTCTGGTCCTACTTCAAACAATTTCACAACTTCCCAAGAAGCAGCATGTCACTGCAAGTTTTTTTTTTTTTTTGCATTATATCAACTGGCAGATGGTTTCATTATGTGCAGGTGTATATCAGAGATTTTTAAACTGATAGATGATATATATTTTAGGATAACAGAAAATTCAATAAAAACTAGAATATTCCTAAAAACATATTTCCACTGTCTTTGGCACTATCTGACATTTGCTTTGGGTCAGTATACTTCTCTCTTCACAGAATTGATAGAGGTTGATGTAATATTTCTTGATACAGTGGAGGGGGGCTGTGTTAAGTGACAGTAGTTTAACAAGATACTCATGAGCCCATGTGGCTGTGTACATCACAGTAGTATTAAAGTTTCTTATGCAATGCTGTGTGTGGTGTTGCACATTTAACTTTGGTATCCACCCTTTCTCTACATAGACTGAGATTCCTGTTTCCTGAAACTTCACACAGTGTCATGCATTTACCTTAGATGGTAAAGACCAAATTTTGGTCCAAAGTGATCCAAAGTAATGATTTGTTTGTGGATGCTTCTTTAAAAAATGTATTATTTAAACACTTCATATAAACATTTCACTTTTCAGTGTATAGTCTGAAGCAAAAAAATATATTTATATGTACAAAATACAATTTTGTTGGCCAGTAAAATCACAGGAACCGTTTTCTTTTTTTATGTTTTCAGTTACAATTCAAGAGAATTAAAATAACACTTTTGTGTTCAGTTAAAAAAAAACAAAAAAAAACTTGTTTGTATAATATCCATTTTTACAGTATTTGTCATGTTCAACCTTGCTTTCATGTAAAATTAGAGCCTGCCCTTACTAATGTTCTCAGTGCTGAGTGCCATTAAATAAATCAGTCAATCAATCAACCTATATTTTAACTCAGGATGCATTAAAGGTTACCCTTTTTTTAGAATGTAGTCAATGTAAATTCTCATCCCAATGTTTCAATGTGTAGTTTAAAGCCTTCACAGTTACTGCAGCAAACAGTCAATAAGGATCATTTCCAAAAAGTTTTGGTCATATTGTGGACATTTCCCAACACTGAGAAATTCATTTCTTGAACATAATGACCATGTTGACTGGGAATTAGAAGACTTTTCAGGAGTAATATGCAAGCCTTTTGGAATGCAAGGGATTTGATTAACGCCTACATTTCCTGCTTATTATATTGCATACTGTGTGTGACTAAAATCAGATGAAAGCTTAACCTCTCAAATCCCATTGTTCATTAATGCTCTGTGGGTTAAACATTTCTGGCATGGGTGGACATGCAAAGGCATCCAAAAACATCCAAATAATTGTTATGTATAATGTGAAAATCCTATAGGCTCAACTCATTTACTCTATTACTCACGTATGAAGGTTAATGATGCTGATGTAAAGACATTAAAGGCAGACTGAACTTTGTGCTGCTTTAGCTGCTTAACTTTGGTGTTGCCAGTGAATATATATGAACTGTCGATTAGTCACACAGCAGTGGTTCATGAAAAAACAATAAATACTTTTAAATACATTTTACAGAAATCATTGTTGTCAAACTATAAGCTTAAGCATTATAGGATTATTGTGGGGATATTTTTTCAAGCCTAATGCTTGGCCCTGAATCCCCAATTGAGATTTATATTCGTGCAAATGCAATGCTTCTAATATTTTGCCTATTATATAATTTGCAAGTATAATTTATTATTATACTGCATACGCTATGTGTCCAAACGTCTAAAAATGAAACTGGACACTCTGAAATAGCAGCACCTGAGCCCTATTTCATCACACTCAGTACCAATTGTCAGCTAGAGTATCTAGTTAAAGGAACAATCTGTAAGATACTTGCTGTCCTAAAATATCCAGGGTGTGTGATCAAAGGTTAAGGAAACAGTCAAAGCTAAAGAACTGCTGCCTTTCACAGAATTACTGAAGCAGTATATTCTCTTTGAGAAGTGCCCAGTCCAGAAAGGACCTCCTGTGATCCTGCCCTCCAAGGTCCCACCCTCTGTCCAATCATTTTACAGTCCAAACCCACAGTTGCCAGGTCTACAAACAGTGTCATGCAGCCATGAAATGGCCAATTGAACAGAGTTAATGTTACTTTATGTTATTTTACATATAAAATTAAACCTATCGATTCAATCAATATCCCTTTTAATTTTATGAAGACCTTATTTGGTAAAGAGAAATCTGTTTAGAAGAAGGAAAATAAGGAGAAAGAAAGAGGTAATTAGAGGAGCATTATCATGACATGCACGCTGATAAGGATAAAGCAAAGAAGCTAGAGTTGCCACATGATATTCCACCAGAATAGAACAGAAAGGGATCATTCTCCAAGAGTAGAGAAGAGCAGGCAATATCCTTATTCCTAAGGAGACAAATGCTGTGGGTATTGAACTGTTTTGGCCTATAAGTATTCTTAATTTAGTGTGAGACTTGCTGCTTATTTGAAAGCAAACAAATTAATTGACACATCAGTACAAAAGGCAGGGGTTTCTGGCTTTGCAGGATGTTTGGAACATAGCAGCATGATCTGGCATCAGATTCAGACAGCAAAGAAAGAGGGTAGAGATTTACATGTTGTTTTCCTAGATTTAGCGAATGCATTTGGCTCAGTGCTACATAAACTTATGTGGAAAGGATATTCTGTTTTACTTTTGTACAGGGGAATTAGTTACATCATGGCAGCGATTAGAAAAAGCTATAATGGCTTGATGCACAATTTCACCATTAGCATTTACGATGGCGATGGAGGTAGTAATCAGGGCCTCTATGTGGGTCGTAGGTAGGGAGAGGTTGCATGATGGTTCTCGGCTTCCCCCCAATCAGGGCTTACATGGACAACATGATGACTACTGTGCCTTGCACACAGCGGTTGTTGGTGAAGTTAAATGATAATCTAAGGTTGTTTAGGCTGAAAGTTAAACTGAGCAAGTCTAGAAGTCTGTGGTTTTCAAAGGAAAGCTAGTACAGGACAATATTTAGATGGAAGGAGAATACTGGAGAGACCAGTGAAGAGTTTATGTAGTTGGTATAGTGAAGCACTAAATAATACCGACCAAGTTGTGGGAATAAAGGCTGAATTGGTGAAGGCTATTAATAGCATTTATAGATCATGTCTGCTAGGGAAGTTGAAATTGTGGTGTCTGCAGTTTGGCTTATTGCCTCATATTAGATGGCCATTGAGAGTTTATGATGTTTCAATCACAGAAGCAGAGAGGATGGAAAGGGTTGTGAACAAGGCTATAAGGAAGTGGCTAGGGGTACCATAGTGTTTAACTAGTGTGGCATGGTATGGGAGAGGTGTACTGGAGCTACCACTCACAAGTTTAGGAAGTGGAACCCACAAGTGGCAGTGCAGGTAGCCAGGAGCTCATTAGAGCTAAGGGATGTGATTGGCCAAGTGCAAGAAGAGAGGGCCTTGGGCCAGGTTATTAATGGAAAGCATTCAGTAAGGCCACATCATCAGAGAGAACGCAAATGATGGCTAGATTTATTCATGATCAGGCAGATGAGGCAAGGTGCGCAACAGCAGTGTCACAGGCAAAACAAGGCCTGGTAGAAGCTAGAGAAACAGAAGACCACTTGGCAAGGATTGCTGGCAATGGAGGTAAGTTGTAATAAGTCTTGGACAAGGGGTAGGTTACAAAATCATGGACAGTGGGTTGGTGAAGACCCTAGTTGTACAGGGGTTGGCATGCTGAAACATATTCTATCAGCTTGTAAGGTCAGTTTGTTGCAGGGGAGATATACATGGAGACATAATCAGGTGCTAAGGGATTTAGCATGTTTAGCAAATGACTAGAAGTAAATGCATTTATGAGTGGTTATAGTAAAAAAAATTATTAGGTTTGTGCATGAGGGGAAACTTATTCGAGAAGGTGCACATGCTATAAATATTGGTAGATGGGGTGAAGCATGATATTGCAACTTGCTAGTGAATGTAGGTAAAAATCTACAGTTCCCAGAGTGCATTGCACACTGAAGCCAAATATGGTGCTGTACTCAGAGTAAATGGATAGTTTATTTCATAGAGTTAACAGTTCCATTTGATGATGCAGTAGATGAAGCATTTGAATGGAAGAAGCTGAAGTATGCGGAATTGGTGGCTGAGGTGAGGGGACATGTGTGGCAGGCACAGGTTAGACCGGTGGAGATAGGTATTAGGGGATTTCTTGCCAGGTCTGCCACATACCTGCTTGTGCAGATCAGCATCAGGGGCCAGAAACTAAGGGCAGATGTGAAGGAGTTATCAGAAACAGCTGAAAGGTCTAGTCAGTGGTTGTGGATAAGGAGAACATAGACTAGTTGGGGAAATGCACTATAGAGGTGCTGTTGTGATGGTTAGTGATGTAGCATGTGAAGATCACAATGACCTGATGGCACTGAGCATGCATTAACAGTGCAAGTAGGGCTCGGCCTACTTAGTTACCAGGCCAGTGTGGAATTATGGTTGTTGATGCTTAACTAGCTTGGAGGGGGGAGGGTCTGGGACGCCAGACTTCACTGTTGAGCCTTCTGGAGGTGTTATGGGCTTAATTTAGTGCAACACTAATGAGGGGATGTGCCTACCTGATGACACCTGTGAAGAGCTAGTGATACAGTGGGTGGTTTGGGTACTCATGTGATGCGCTCAATGAGTAACCATAAATGTTAAGGGTAGATGGTTGCAGATCGGATCATAAACAGCCACATCAACCTTAGGGTGTAGTTGTAGGATTGGAACAATAAACATTGTGTGACTGCCAATAGGATGCAAGTGGTGTGTGCCCTATGTGAAGCTCTAATGGATTGACATAAGATATTTCCTTACCTTGTGTATGATTATAATAATACTGGACCCAGAAAAAGGCCCCATTGACCTTCTAAAAATCTCCATGACAAGAGACAGAGTAAGATGGGAAGAAATATTTGCCTTGTGTTTGAAAATTGGAGGTGGATTAGAAGCAGAAACACAAGCTACAGAACAGAGCCACAGGTGGTAATAGGTAACAGCAAATAATTTCTGAAAAAAATAGAAGTAATGCCTATGTATAGATTAAAAGGAGTAAACAACATAAGTTGTATATTTTGTATAAAGAAAGTGAGGCATAAAGACGTTTGAAAGTGTTTTGTGTCTTGTATATGAAGAAGGTGGATTGATTGATAAGTGTAAATAACATTGTTTGTTTGTTTTTAAGAAATTGAGGCAGATTCATGTTTGTTTCTCCATGGTGTGTGTGATTTAAACAAATTGAGTAAGAACTGTGTTTGAAAAGCCTCACATATTCACCTATTTAAGGTAGAACAGAAAAATCAAGCTTGGTAGTACACAGCAAGTATGAACACTTCACCAATAAGAATATGTTTAAGTCACATGATATACATTTGTTTTAAATGGATACAATCGGAAATAAGAAGTGTTTCAAAATGAGTTTTATTTTTGTTTATTAAACCTAGCGCTAGCTTTAGCTTCGCATAGGTGTTTGAGGTGGAACTAAAAGCTTGAATACAAAAATTGTGAATAAGAAGCAACAATTTTGGAAGGAATCAGCCTTGTCTAGTCTAAAATTTTAATGTGGATTAGACAGTAAATTCTTGTAAATGCAGGGAAAATGGCAGGGGCTCTTTCCACTTGTTCTTTCACTTAAGTACGTAAATGTTTAGTGACGTCCCATACAATTAGTTTGTGTGATTTAAACGGATCAAGTGGAATAACAGTTGCTTCAAAACGTTTCAAAAGCTCTAGCACTAGCTTCAGCTCTTAAGGTGGAACAGAGAATTCAAAAAGCTGGCAAATAATGCCAATAAAACTCATACATGGGCACATGTAAGGTGGAACGAAATGTTTGACTATGAAAATTGTGAATAAGAAGCATATTTCTGCCTCCTAAATGACATTTACGGTGGAAGGGAAAATCGAGAAGTAACACCAGCCTTGTCTTTTCAAGGCAGAGACAATAAAGGCTTGTAAATGCAGGGAAATGGTGGCTGCTCTTGCACTTTTTTGTCTTTTTCCTGCATAGGTATATTTTTTAGTGAAATGATGAACACTCTTCTGTGTAGATATGTTGATTATGCCATTGAGCATTGTAACCTAAGCCTCATGTTCAGCTGCTTCAGAAGTTCTAATTATATTGGTAAATGCTTGTTTGTGGAGATCTAAAATTTTTGGTCATACTGTAATCTTATTTTACAAATTTCAATCACAATAATTCATCATTGATTTAAAGTTGTATGTTTTACTGTCTTAAAAAATGTCCATATTGAAATGGAAATATTTGTGCTCACATTTATTCAGGATGCAAAATTTCTCGGTGCAGAGGTTGAGTATTCAAGTCTTACATAAGTTTTCTAACTGGACCTAATTTTTTTTTTTTTTGCTATAAAACCTGGAAAAACTGGATGTATTGCTAGCAGTCATTTTTCCATTCTTTTCTCTAATTGTCAACATTAGTTTTAAATTAGACATGAAATCATTTGCATAATGCTTCCTTGGATTTGGCTCTTTAGTTATCTTCCAATTGTCATTTCATGTTTGTGCCAGTTTGACGACCCAAACGGACTGACTCCCCAAATCAACACAATTATTAAAATGACAGCAAGCCAGCTGAATGTACATTGCAGAGTCGGCCAGTGCCTTGTAAACCAATCCTTTTTTCCTTGGAAGAGGATGAGTGAGTCCCATTTTTGTTGACTGTGCATTGCTGTATTTGTTTTGACCTCTAGCTGAGGTTTGTGTGTCTTTTAATTATTTCTGCAGGCCTAGGATTTAGCATTTAGAAGACAAATGCATTCAAATTGGCTTGAGCTCCATCTAGCATACCATTTTGCATTGATTTTGTGATTATATGCAGACCTGAGGGGTTAATAATGCTCAGCACAGCAGTTATTAATGTTGCCCCATAGAATATCAAAGAAGAATTATTCATTTTTAGTGCCTGAAACATTACATAAGCACGATCCTTTATTTTGCAGCAGGGGCATTCAGGCACGAACTTTAGAGATTTTATTTGTGGCCCTGTGCCAGTACTTATTACAGATGTCATAAAATCTAGACAAATGTGATTTCAACATCCTGTCTACTCATGACTCATGTTTGTTTTACACTGATATACCATAGCTAGCTTACTAGATGCACAGCACAGGAGTTTAAAATAACAAATGAAAAAGTCTATTAAAATTATTTTATCTTGGCTTTTTGCATTCAAATTTTAATAGCTCTCTCTCTCTCTCTCTCTCTCTCTCTCTCTCTCTATATATATATATATATATATATATGTATGTATGTGTGGGTGTGTGGGTGTGTGGGATGTGTTCCTGCCTTGAGCGCAGTGAACCACCCTGAATTGGATAAGCGGTTTCAGACAATGAGTGAATGAATGAATAAATATATGTTCATTTAGATGCAATTAGGAAAATATTGCAATGAATGTTGGACTCTTGGGGCTTATATATACAAAATATACAAACAGTGTATATGTACAACGGTAATTTTAAACAAAAGTTTTGTTCCCTAAAGGTATAATACATTCTTTTCTCCAGAAGGAGTGGGGAACCTTTGTAAGCTTTAATTATAGAACTGTGTAACATAAAACCACACTATATAAACTCTGGAGATGAAATGGGGAATATGAACTCAACACAACTAAAAAATCTACAATTAATATACAATATGATGTAATTATGTTCCCTAACTAAAGATACTAAATATAGAACTAAATATAGAAATAAAGAACAATATGATATTTACACTCTAAACAGAATGCTGCTTTGCTTCACTAAATGACCAAACTATTTGAAAACATTCCTTAATGACTGAGTTTGATTGTTTTAGCCTTACACATTGCTACAAAGTCAGAAATTAAAGAAATGCACACAGCAATGCAAAATCCTTAAATAAACACTAGCAGTAGAATGCATCAGAAATAATTTTAACTGTGACCTTGTTTTAGGATGCGATATTCCACACACATCACATCTACCCTGGTCAACTCTAAGTGTGATTATTGTCTCTGAATGCAACAGCAGCACACAAACTGTGTGGTAAGTGCTTCAATCATCGGCTTAAGTGGCCTTCAAAAAACATGAGGTAAGCTATTCCTGCTAACTAAGAATAGCCTGGTTATAAATGAACACTGCTAATGTTGGTACTGATGATAATTCTTATAGAGCTAGCACAGTGACAGCAATTGCAGCTAATGTCTTCTAATTAATGTTTTTATTCTAGGGCAATCCTTCTTAATTTGTAATTTTCTACCCATCTGACATAGCATGAGTTTTAAAAGGAAACTTTTGGATGTAAAATGTAACATCAAGATAGGAATGCTAATGAAAGCACATACCTATGCTCACTGTTTGAGTGTGTGTGTGTGTGTGTGTGTGTGTGTGTGTGTGTGTGGGTGTGTTGGTGGATAATGGTGGGTGTGTATGTGTGGAGAAAGGGGATAAGTAGGGGATTGTTACTTTACAGTTGAACTGGCACAGTTTATGCCCCACTGTAGCCGGAACCAAGCGTCCAACCCAGACAACAAAGGGAGTTCCAGGAAAGTTCTATGGCATCCATTTCTAAGCAGTCCACTTTCAGTTATTTCTTCATGCAGAGATGCTGTCATTATTGTACTGAGTTAGTAATGTGAAGAGAGATGGCACATGCTGACATGCTGTGCCTGCTGTAGTTTAATTTTGGTGGCCACATTAATTAATCCAAAAAAAGCAGGACATCATACCAGAAACAGGGAGGTATGACACTACAACCTAAAATGGAAACCATAATCTATATTACAGTTCACGTATTTGAGCAAGCAATCTGTAATAAATTGTCTTTTCACCAAACACCTCCTTGAAATATATAAGTCCCTTCCTCACTACCTCCAAATGTTTGCTATTGGCAGAGAATCTGTGGTCCATATCTGCACATCCTTCTGGAAGTTCCACATATATCTGCAGCTCAGCTTTAAGACTATCTATCTCTCATTTCTCCATGCTATGCCCATCTTTTTAATGACAAGGATGAGAATGGACCTTCTGCAATCAGCTGATAGGCAAGCTATGATTATACATAGTGCTGTAAAACCTATTAAACACATTTTTCGTTTGAAATGTGCGTACTCTTGTGAAAAAAGGTGAAACCAATAGCTTGCCACAAAAATGATTATTATGCATCTGCCCAGGATTTGGAACAGATGGAAAATTGGGAGCTGATAAACTGGACTGTCTAGCAACCCTAAATCTAACATATGAATGCTTGAGAATTTGATCTGAGGTTTGAATCAAACCTGAGGAGGTCAGAAAGAATGAGGCCCAGGAAATAACTAGGTCTTTCCATAAACATGTCCTATTGACCTAAAAAACAAAGAGGAAAATGACCATATGAAATGAGTTAATCGTCTTGTTTGGAGGCCTGGGTGTTATTAATTACTAGGGCAGGCTGATACATACTTGGAAAAAGTGAGAGACATGGAATATTATTGGGGATAATAGGCCTTTGTCACAGGTTGAATGTCAAATTCTCATGATCTTACCCGGAAAAAAAGTCTGGCACATTCCACAAAGGAAGCTGCTTTGTTTGCTAGGTTTGGATTAAAAACCTTGGAAAGCAGGGGATCTTTTCATTCACATACATCAGCCTTTAATGCCCAATTTAACAATTAATGGGCAAGAAACAATGAACAACACAAGGATGGAGTTGCCAAATGGGGGGCACAAAATAAGCCCCAATCCATGGTTGAGTTGCCCCATGTTTGCAGCTCATTTGACAGCTGCACTTTTGCATGGCAGAATAAACTGTACCCCATTTCATGTTTGTTGCATGTCAATTTTGGAGTAACCGCCACCATTAAAATAATGTGACCAGGCTTCCTCACAATACAAAGTCACATCCCGGGTCACTTTGTGATCAGCAGAAACCTTACAAAAAATGCCTGTAGTTTATGTTTGGTTCTACTCCATGTATGTATAAACAACACTGAATGAATAATAGCTATAGTATTTCAGATATATTCATATTGCAGAGGTGGCCAACAGCTGCAAAACTATCCTACAGGCAGCAGGGTGGCTTAGTGGTTAGTACATTTGCCTTCCATCACCCATCTGGGTGAATGTCTGTATGTGTGCATGCCCAGATATGGATTGCATTCTTTCCTGGGTGAACCGTTTAGTGCAGTCCTACAGGTCATTGGTCATTCCTGGATGAGAGTGTGCTGCGGGCATTTGGCTGTCACATATCACATATATATATATATATATATATATATATATATATATATATATATATATATATATATATATATATATATAAGCCTTATAATTTGACATAGTGACTACAGAGTGGTGATTAAAATAGAACATTCACAATGTAACTGCTTCTGAGAATCTCCAGCATTTATCAGCAGTCATAATGAAGTTTGTTACAGACTAGTATTTGCTTTGTGAATCCTGCTTGTACAAAATGTTTGTCATGCTCCAAAGTGAAATATCTGACCATTCTGAAAGATGTACAGAAGTTAATAGCAAGAAAACAAAGACTTTACATATACTAAGTAAGGATTAATTTATTCTTGATAATACTAAAGTAGAAGTATATCTATTACATTTTAAAAATACCCAGTGACACATCACTTCTTCTTTTTCTTTTGGCTGTTCCCATCTGGGGTCCCATCAACTGGTTAATCTGGCACACTTTTTACACCAGATGCCCTTCCTGATGCAACCCTCCCTATTTATCCAGGCTTTGGGACTGGCACTATAACACGATGCATTCCAGTGGCTAGGAATCAGTGACCCATCACTATTTTAAAAGTGAACTATTCAAGATTTTGCCAGCAGAGGTCAAAATATTGTCTCATTGACAAACACAAACAGTTATTCAGCAATGCCCTTCCCTTCAGCCTCACCCTCACCGCCTCAACCCCACCCCCTATCAGGTTACATTTTCACAGCTTAAAAATACAATAAAAGCTGAAAATGTTACACTGACTCACTTCAGGTGAGTTTATTCTTAACATTGACAACAATTATTCACATAATATACATAAAAGCTAACATTACCAAGCCTGTCACACATGAAAACAAACGCTGAGCATTACAAAAAAAAAAAAAAACATCCTATTTTTTTTAATCTTTTCCATCACCCAAAGTGCTTACAGAGGTCCACAAACACCAACACAAAGTGTATAGACCAACAAAGAATATTAAAGTCCAGGGAGTATAGTGGCACTTTTATATAGTGGCATGGAACCTACAGGACTCAACTATACTTAGCACGACTCTTTTGCTTTTCCACTAGCCAAATCTGGTACCTACCTGATGCCTAGAACTGGGTAATTTTTTCAGTCCCAGCTCACCAGGTTTCAACCGTGCATAGTAGGTACAAAATGGTGACATGTAAACTCTGCAGAGTGCTGACTGGCCAGATGCAGCTCATTCAAATCCAACACAAATTCGCTGTTTGTAAAATCTCTTAAATTACAGCACATTTCACATTTATTTTTAATCAGACAATTGCTGCTAGTAACTTTACCTCGAGGTGATTTGATGCGCTTAATATGCTCCTTGAGATGATGGCCTACGAAAATTTCCAGTGAAAGACGAACAAGTAATAAGTAAAACTAATCTGTTAGAACTGGGTTGTGAAGCTGTGTTTAAGGGCACTCACAGCTTGGATGTTTTGTCATACTCTGCCAGTGTGAAACAAATTCATTGACCGCATGAGTGAGAGCTCCACAACTGCACAAGAGCTGCCACAAGAGAGCTCTCCTCACTGGCGCATGTGAGTATTTGTCACCTCCACGTAGGTGATAAAAGACGTTATCCCTCAGCCAGGAGAGTAGAAAAATCAGGCTCCTACAAGTCCAGAGCATAGTAAAAACTGCGACTGAATGAGCCATAGCAAGCCAAGCTACAGTAAAGTCATTGTTTCCCTCTTTGTAGTAGTTAGCTCATTTGAATTTCCCATTCCACCATAAATGGTGCTATTGACCATCGTATTTTACCACAGATAATGATAAATAACCCTGAGAAAAGTAAATAAAATGATGTGTAAAGGTCCTGAATGTAAAAGGAAAAACAGTCGAACAGTAAAGTTACAAGTTTAATTTAGATCAGCTTTTAGGGTAAAATGGTAAATATGAATAAAACTATATTTTCAGCCTTTTTACGTCAACAAATTCGTACTAAAGGGTACATTAACAACACATAACTAATGAAGAACTTTAATTTAGAATTTTCCTTTTAAGAGAGAATCAGCCAGATGCCACACAGCAGAGAGCGACTTAAATTAAGGGAGTTAGAGAAGTAAAAGCATTTTTTCCTACTGCGCCATTATACAGTGGGGAGAGGAGTCACTGAACTTGGAGGGTGCTTCTAGTAGTATAACCTTGAGTCCTGTTGGAGCCTTTCAGCTGCACCTAATGCTATCATGGAGGAACATGTGGAAGGTTGTGTTTTCTTGAATGTTTAGTAATGGAATCTGCCACCTTGCATAGAGAAAGCAATGTGTCAGTATCACTGGGGAAGACAAAACCAATGTGGAGAGGGTCCAAGTTTTCACAGTGCAGGCTATTATGAGAATGAAAACGGCCCTGAGGACAGCAAAACAGAGTATAATGTGGCTTCTTTTTCTGCTCAGGACATATTAACTCAGCTAAACCTTTACATTGAAATCAGTCATTTGTAAATGTTGGATAGTTCACTTTTAAGTAAACATTCCTCAACAAATGTTACGAGTTACTTACTTTTGAGAACAATATCAGTACAACAGCCCATTTGCCTTTGGACTCCAAACTCTTCAACAAAGTTTTATTTCATATTAAGTAAAATCAAAGAAAGTGTTAAGTGTTTTTTTTTTATGGGGAAGCTACAAATTAGATCAATTTGTTCATTTAGGTATGACTGGAATACAAGTTCTTCCCGTTTGAATCTCTATAGTTCAAAGTTCCAACTGCTGAAGAGAGTCATGTATGATGCTATTGTTTATTGTTTTTAGGCCAGTAAACAAGGCTTTTCATGAGTCTGTTTCCAGCATATTATAGGACGTAAAATTCAGGGTCACAAGTCAAGTGGAAAATTGAGCCATTAGCAAATTTTATTCAGTGGCATCAAAGAGCTTTTAATGAAATATTTCCTGAATGTTTTGATAAATCATCACCTGAATGCAAACATTCCAATTCATTCATTATCTGTAACCGCTTATCCAATTCAGGGTCGCAGTGGGTTCAGGGCCTACCTGGGATCATTGGCCGCAAGGCGGGGAATACACCCTGGAGGGGGCGCCAGTCCTTCACAGGGCAACACAGACACACACACACAGTCACTCACACCTACGGACACTTTGGAGTCACCAATCCACCTACCAACGTAGGTTGTCACCCGGAGCAGGAATCAAACCCACAACCTCCAGGTCCCTGGAGCTGTGTGACTGCGACACTACCTGCTGTGCCACCGTGCCGTCCCATTCCAATTCAATAGAATCATTTATGCATGTACAATGCAAAAGAAAAAAAAGACTTGAAGCTACTTTTCTAAATAATTTGTTATGATAGTTTGGCCAATATTGGGTTGATATTTTTACAGGTGTACACAAACAAATATGTCTCCTTCCCAGGTAATGAGCTCCTCAGTATCTCTGCTATAAACAAGCACAAGTCTGAAACCTCCTGCCGGCCACAAAAGCATATACAAAACAAATTTTCATCATGGCTAATTTCTCATGCTGTAAACTGGATGCTGTCGGCAGGTTGTGTTTCCGATGCTCGTTCTCACACTAAATAACCCACATGTCATCACTGGGACCCTCACTGCGAGAGTGGGCGCATGTGTTTTGAGTGTTCCCATCCTCAGCTCTGCACAAAAGCTGCACAGATTGCAGAAATCCCTATCAGCCGCAGGGAGCTGAGGGCTCACGGAATCTCTCGAGCTCTTTCACAGGAAAGTGCCCTGTGTTCCTTACTCTGGCCAAGAAAACCAGCACACGGCACACAGTGTGAAAAGTTACGCTTTAAGGCCTTATAAGCACATTTTTAATCCCCCTGGCCCCGCAGCTCTGCCAGGGACGTGGGAACAGCAAGCTTCACGTGTCTTACCTCACTGGTCTGAGAGTACAAACTGATCTGGCAAACACTAGCATATTAATGTTCTACAAAACGGAAAAGAAAAGAATAATGATCCTCTCTTAAACAATAACAAACCAACAGCGAAAATTGGGACATTTCTTTCTATTGTGTGACTCAGGCATGAATGTTTCTATGTTGCAGTGCCTTAGAAAAAACTATTTGGGTTCTCTTAGGAACATTTCAATAAATTATTCTTTAATGAATAATTTCACAGAAGTTCAAAACTGTAATTCAGATAATGTTTATTTACATACTTTTAAGTCCAAACATTAATTAAATACAAGTTGGTCATTGTCAGGAGACATTGTTTAGGAGATTAGAAAGAGGATTATCAAAAGTTATTGTCAAAACAAGTAAAAAATCTGGATTACACCTTTTAATATTGTTTACTAACGTTTTTTCCTGGAACCATAAATCCAAGTATTTAGTTATCTTAATTTATGAGAATAGAGATTTTTTTAATCATGATGTTTTCACTGAAACTCTGATATATTGGACTTGACCAACAGAGAACAAATTTTTAATCTCACTGTGTAGACTAACACACATCTCTCTTACACACACAAATCAAATTACACAAGTTAAAAGGCAAACCACTCTGGATTTGGAGGTGCGTCATCTGAGAGTAAACCTGTACCAAGGAATCAGTTTTCACAAAAATTTCATGAGCTTTAATAATAGATGCAAAACCACTTTTCAGTACCTTCTAGTATTTTATATAGTCAGAACTACAGAATCATTCAATGTGTCACAGGAGCTTTTACAGATATTACAGTCCTACACAGATTGCTTATTAAATATTTAACTAATTCTTAATTCTTAATTCATTCTATTCACTAATTAATTAGTATTTATTAACAAAATAATTTTAGATTGGCATGCATGTATGTTTTAATAAGGAGGGCATATATTTACTGATGCAAAACACAATAGCATCCCACCATGGAGCAGTCCCTGAATGCGAGTAAATATTTGAGAAACAGCACCCCTTGTGGCATATTTTACAATTGTATGTCAGTATGTGAATAGTCTTGCATTGCCAGATTCTCTAGGCAGGGTATGTTACCTTTCACCACTTAACGTGACCAAGAACCACATACTACAGCAGGAAAATAAACTTGACTGAAAAAAGGACCAATCACTAATTTGCTATTTTGGAATGACATGTAGAAGGAGGCAGATAGCCAATCAAAACTCTCTGTCTACTTGTGGGTGAAGCCTCTGTGGCTTAGACAAGTATGTGAATGTGTTTGTTATAACCTAGTTCCATGAGGTGCTTTCCATCTAAATATATACAGGAGGTGTGCTAGAGACACATACCATCAGAGAACATTTCTTAAGGTTTCTGTATAGTTTATAGTGGGATAGTGTCACTGTCACACTGCTCCAGGGTCTTGGGGTTGAGGGTTCGAGCCCCGTTCCGGGTGACTGACTGTGAGGGCTTTGGTGTGTTCTCCCTGTGTCCACATGGGTTTCCTCTGGGTGCTCTGGTTTCCTCACATTGTCCAAAAACACAATTTGGTAAATGAATTGGCTACTCAAAAAGTGTCCGTGAGTGTGTGATGCCATGCGATGGACTGCAGACAATGTTTAGCCCTGTGACATTTTCAGTGAATAATAATATTTTAAACATTAACCTGTAAAGTAAACAACAAGCAAATAGCAGTAAACTAATAACAAATATTCCTCCGGGTGCTCCGGTTTCCTCCCACAGTCCAAAAACACACGTTGGTAGGTGGATTGGCGACTCAAAAGTGTCCGTAGGTGTGAGTGTGTGAATGTGTGTGTGTGTGTGTCTGTGTTGCCCTGTGAAGGACTGGCGCCCCCTCCAGGGTGTATTCCTGCCTTGCGCCCAATGATTCCAGGTAGGCTCTGGACCCACCGCGACCCTGAACTGGATAAGCGGTTACAGATAATGAATGAATGAATGAATGAATGAATGAATAAAAACAAATAACAAATAGCAGTAAACAACTCATTTCACTTTTGGTTTGCCTTTCCCAAGACAGCACTGTGCAAAATAACAGTGAAGTATGAAGGGTTCAGGAGAAAGCGACTATCCTAATATTCTTCCACCAAAAAAAAAAGTTCTTAAGCTAAATATGTCTCTGACAGAGAACAACACAAGGAAGGAGTCTATATTAGTGTACTACATTTCCATTTTTTAAAATAAAAAAAAAAACCCAGAGTTTTGTTTTTGTTACTGTGTTTACATTTGATCTGTCAATGTTTGGTTTAGTGCTACAGTTTAGAGAATGCCCTAAAGAAATTTTTAGCTTTGTTTTTTTTTAACATTTGTTTATTTAGTCTACTTAGTCTGATTTTCGGTTCCACTATATAAGCTCTAAATATCAATACACCCAGACCCAATACAAGAAAAATTCTAAAATTTTACATCAATTGAAGTTCACTATTCACTCATGACACATTTTTTCACATATGGCCATGTCATGTCTGGTCATTTGTTTTTTATACTGCTTCAACTATCTGGAATTTGTTTGAAGGGCTGAGCCATACAAACAGGTGTTTTCCCATAACCAAACCATAGTTCAGTTTTATCCAGACTGAGACCACCTTTTTGAGTTGGACCGAATATTGGTCCTTAGTATGGATTGTGGTTTGTTGAAGCTTTCATGCCTACTGTTTTATTTTGGGGTACCAATGGGTTTCTCAGCTCAACAGGAGGGGGAGGCATTGAATCCTTTTATTTGGTTTGAGATTCTTGTGAACAAGTGTGGAATCTGCTATCAGAATGTCGTATATTGCACCATTAATAATCATGGTTTCACAAAGCCTTCCATCAGAGGGACTTTCAGTGTGATTCACTATAATATTGGAAAACATTACTTTTTCATATGTAAATTATTTGCCCATGACTTTAGAACTACTCATTGTACACATGCACATTTGATACTCTGAAGTTTGTACAACAAGGAAGCATAATTTACAAGCAGACACTTATATATAGCTAATGTAGGCTATAGATGCTCAAAAAAGTATCATTTTACATTGGTGTGCTTACTCAGTTTGTAGTCAAATTGTTAAGATTCACAGCAGCAAATCAAATGATTATGAAGATTCCGCATAAATAATTGTCAAAATCAGATCTTGAATTAAATATACTGAATAAATAATTCCTGGAAATTATTCCTGGAAATTTTAAAAATAAAACGTAAGCCCTAATAATTCATGACAAAATGCAACAAGACAATTGATGACACCAGTATCAAAGCTACTTTGTTTAATTTTGGTTTCTTATTGTTTTTAACTTATTAAATTTTGGCTTCAGTTTTTTATGTTTGTTGTCTTTTACTTGAGGCAAAATCATGTAAAAACTCTGTTTATTTGCAGAGGACCTAAGCCTTCAGATAATATGAGTGAATAATTGCATAATTCATTTTGCTGAAGCCCTTGTTATGCAGGCACAGTGTGATTGTGGTTGAATATGATATAAACACGCTGTTCTTGTCTGCATTAATGCGGAACAGCATGGTTTAATATTGTTTTGTTCCAGCTTTTAGCCAAACCAAGAAGCAGAATGTTGGCAGTGGTAAGATTGCTGGGACAGTGTGTAAAATGCCTGGCGTGTAAATATTCTTTGAAAACACTGATACTTTGTGCTAAATCTGGGTTAAATGAGCTGATTCAGGATCATTAGGCTGCCTGCACATAATCTCAAAGTACAGTTGCAGCAAAAATCCTGATTACCTGATTACTCACAAAGGTTCATCAAGCTAGAAAAAGGAGGTCTTGTGAGCATTTCTGTTCCGAGGTCACACAACTTATAATTACTCGCATGTTTTTACCACCCCCTGAGAAGGATAAATGCCAGAACAGAACAGATTACTCTAGAGTTAACCTGAGCTGTAGAAAAAACAAAACACAGAGATTTCCAGGTTTCTGGGCCTCATCCGGGAAGGGGATGACTGGCATTGACAGGGAGAACCTGTTTGTTTGGAAAATGTCCAAGCATCAACAAAGTGCCATTTATGCAGATGCTTGTGTTTGTACAAATGTTAAATCATTCAAGGAAAGAAAAGCAAGTGGAATAGATGTAGAGTAGATTACACATTGTTCCCAGGGACAAGCAAATGGTGCTATAATACACCGGTCAGTGGTCAAATTACCAAATGACTGCCTGTTTGTTTGTGTATCAATAAAGATTTAAACATGTTGAAGTACATCTGATTGTTTGTAAACATGCAAAAAACCTAATCTAACTGGACGCATGAAGTAATTTTAGTTCAAGTGCAATTTCAGATTGGGTGGATTAGGGGTTTCTTTTTTCCACAGCGTGAGGCCTTTTTTTGGTTGAAAAATATATCAGCAGAGGAGAAACATTTAGAGCAATTTGTCCAATATCCAATCCAATATCCCCCTCCCTGGATCACCACCTTAACATGGTAGAGGGGTTTGCGTGCCTGCTTGAGCATAGTAGCTATGTTGTCTGGGGCAATAGCCTCTGGTAGGGCCTTCCAAGGCAAATTTGTCCTAGATGATGGGCCAGACAAAGAGTGATCCATAAAAACCAAGATGAAAAGAACAGCAGAGAAGCAGCTTCCCTTGCCCGGAGTCGGGTTACTGAGCCCCACCCTGGATTTTTTTTGCCAGTCACAGTTTATCCATAACAAACACCATGTTCAAGCATAAAGGTGTCCATAGGTACACCTGGCATCAGGATACCCTAGGCTACATTTCAATGATTGACTTTATAGTCGTATCATTGGACCTGTGGCTATATGTGCTGGATACTCGGGTGAAGAGAGGTGCTGAGCTGTCAAACGATCACCACCTAGTGGTGAGTTGGATCAGATGGTAGGGGAGGATGACGGACAGACCTGGAAGGCCCAACGGTCTGCTCAGTGTTTGCTGGGAACGCTTGGCAGTTGAACCTGTCAAAAAGGTCTTCAACTCCCACATCCAGCAGAGATTCGACTGCATCCCTTAGGAGGCTGGTGACATTGAGTCCAAATGGGCCATGTTCTGGACTTCCATTGTCAAGGCGGCTGAACAGAGATGTGGGCAAAAGGTTGGCAATCCCTGGCTTGCTCAAGGGACTGACGGGTACTGGTCTGTTATGGTGAAGAGAGAGCTAAGCAGAAAAGCAAAGCTCCTGATTTACCATTCAATCTACCTCCCAACCCTTACCTATGGTCATGAGCTTTGCGTAGTGACCAAAAGAATGAGATCGTGGGTACAAGCAGCTGAAATCAGTTTTCTCCACAGGGTGCCTGGACTCTCCCTTAGAGATAGGGTTAGGAGCTTGGACATCCAGGAGATACTCAGAGTGTGGCCGCTGCTCCTCCACATCGAGAGGAGCCAGTTGATTTGGTTTGGGCATCTGGTCCGGATGCCTCCTGGACGCTTTCCTCGTGAGGTGTTCCGGTCATATCCAACAGTGAGGAGATCCCGGGGAAGACCCAGGACACGCTGGAGAGACTATATGTCTCGACTGAGCTGGGAATGCCTTGATATCCCCCTGGAAAAGCTGGAAGAAGTGGCTAGGGAGGGGGAGGTCTGGGTTTCTTTACTCTGACTGCTTCCCCTGTGATCCAGACCCGGATAAGTGATGGATAATGGATTGATGGATGTCCAATATCGAACAATTTAGGGAATCTGCAGGTTAATTCTACAGAAATCCATACATTCATTCCTTCATTGTCTGTAAGCACTTATCCAGTTCTGCATCGTGGTGGGAGTGGAGCCTACCCTGAATCACTGGGTGCAAGGTGAGGGCGCCAGTCCTTCACAGGGTGACACACTCACAACTATGGACACTTTTAAGTTGCCAATCCACCTACCAACGTGTGTTTTTAAAACATGTGGGGAAAATGGAGCACCCAGAGGAAACCCGAGTGGACACATGGAGAACACACCAAACTCTTTCAGTCACCAGATTAATCTATACAAGTATCCCTAATATGTAACCAGTACAGACCGATACACAAAAGCATAAAAAGTGCATGCACTTTTATAAATTATAGTTTCTTGCTGCTATACAAATGTGTAAACAATACGTGAAGAATGAAGCTTGGCTGGTGGTTCTGACCTTTCAAGGCCCCCTCGTGATGACACTGAAATCCTCCAAGAACTCCAGGTTAAAAACTCCTGTTTGGTACCCTGCAGAGAATCCTACTCACTTTGATTTATTTCACATTGGTCTGGACATCTGGTTCCTATCACCAACGTTTTATTTATTTATATCGTTTAACATTACACATCAAACCAATTCTAATTAATGTCTCTGCTTTTTAATGACATCATTTTGCAGATATTTTAAAAGTGTTTATGAATAAGGTTAAAGGAGAAGTTGATTTTTGCTGCTCAGCCCTGTGGTTGTGGTTATTTTCTGTACCTACACGTCTGGAACTCTGCTACCTTTAATATTGACTCAGCGGGGTATGTAAGTACTTCAAACAGTTCAGAAACCACAAGAGAAGAGGTGAATGTGAACCCCAGTTTCTTTAAAGCTTTTCCAAAGCTATTCAAAACTGTGTTAGGGTATAAAGAAAAATGCACATCAACGGATGACTTGCTTTCTTCCAATTTATTATACAGTCCAGATTTACACCCTTGGGCATCTTGTAGGTCATGTATCATACAAACACCAACTAATTAAAGATACTGGGTAACTATAGCCCATTTCAATCATTTCTTGAATTGATGTTCTGATATTTGATAGAAAATCTGCAATCAGCAGTCCTCATAATAAGAAAAACATGTAATTTATTTATTCAATAAAAGTGGTAACATTTTGCTGAAACCATGACAACATTCACCTATATAAACATCCATACAGGCTTATTCCAAGAAAAACATCAGCTTTTGACATGACTCTGTCAGTTCTGACAACTGACATTTCTCACGCTTGAGTATACCTTAAAATGTGTTAATGTACATTCTTGTCTGTTTTTATGAAAGGCTTATGTAGTTGTCAGCAACATTTGTTAATTCAGTAAACCTACTACTTTTGATTTGTTGTCGCAAAGAATATATTTTACATTACAATATGTTAATACATTCAGAATAGTTCACCTTCTGTAAAATGATACCAAAATTAAAGAAACAAACTAGAGGAAAAAATATCAGTCAGTTTGTGTTTTATCCAACGGTCAGATGTGAAACACGGTCTTGGCTTGTGGATCTTCTTGGCTGGAATGCCCCTATGAGAACCAGCTGAGGCAAATGTGTGTTGATTTATGTTTGTTTATTTGTTCGCTTTATGAGCCTCGTAATGCAATGCAAAAACTAAAGAATAAATGTTGAACAGAAAGAATGCCTTGGAAATTTTCGTTTAAGAGGAAATTTATATAGTCCACTTGACATATTCAGCTTCTATTACAACTGAGACTTGTTGGAATAAGTCTTTTTCATAAGCTAATCTAGGTTTTTGTCTGTAACTCTTATGCAGATGTCATGTTGCCTTCTGAATGAAGACCTACAATAAAGTATTACTGAACACTTCATAAAGACGAAAAATTTTGAATTCCACTGCATCGGGCAAATATGGATTAACACACTTTGGAACATCCAGTCTGTTCCTTGGCAGATGAAGCCACATTTGCAGCCTACTGTGAATTCTGTGTGTGTGTGTCTAAAAGAAAGTGAAAGAGTGCATGTGTGCTTGTGTTTGAATAAATGTGCTGGGGAGGCTGGTAGTAAGGGTATGCAGAGATTTGGCAGGTCTCCAGTATTTACTCTGCTGTGTATATTCTGACACAGTTTCTAAGAACACACTGTACTCTCCTCCCCCTCCTCTCTCTCTCTGTCTCTCGATCTCTCTCTGTTTCCCTCTCTCTCTGTTCTCTCTCTCTCTCTCTCTCTCTCTCTCTCTCTCTCTCTCTCTCTCTCTCTCTCTCTCTCAATTATACAACATACAGATGATAGAAAATCGTTTAAGAATACAGAAAACACCAAATGGCCAGTTTTATCAAATCAATTACATTTAAATGGAAAATTCAAGCATCTAAAAATGCCATGTTTCACTAAGATCATGAATTCTGCTGCATTGTTCTGTTTAGTAGGAAAGCAAGAATTATGTCCTATATGACTATATGGCTTTAATTATGTGTGGTCATAAAGTACGTCATGGAAAATCAAATCTGTCAATAGGTATTTTGTCCCTCTTTCCAGCAGTAACTGCTTAGTGTTGTGTGGGAAGCCTTTACGCTAGCTCTTGGAACACTGGTGTGAAAATCTGATTGCATTCAGCACCGAGTGCAAAGGTATAGAAAAGGGTTCCATTGCTGCACAGTCCCACTCCCCTGAAACTTTGTTTGGGCATGGTAAAGTAAGCTACTACACATTATTCCATATTTTATTTCATGTTTTTTATGGACATTAAACTTTGTTTTCTCCTAAATGCATGTGTCAGCAAAGGGTGTAGTGCAAAGTGTCTAAAGTAATTAGATATGTGCACAAACTTTTGAATGATACACTGCGGATGTCGCATAATTTTATGAACGCCTTTGATTATATATGATTTATTGGTATGATGTGCAGGTCCCTGGGATATATATATATCTTTCCCGAGTGTTAGTGATGTTGTTTAACAAAGACCAGAAAATATACAGTTGTTAAATGCTCTGCTCTGAAACATTGAGAGACAGATGCCAGAGTAATTTCATAAACACATACAGATCCTAAGCCATTTTAGAGGTGGCCTCATACAGCCTCAGGTTCTACCTCCCCACCACACACACTCACTCTGTCATTCAGAACTCCAGCAGTTGATCCATTGTCTCTGGGTTTAAATTTTATTACATGTTTCAAAATACAGCCAAAGCTCACATGTTTCTCATCTCCAGGCTGGCTCCAGGCCAGTCCAGAAACCATGGGTCCCGCCATTTTTAATTGGTTTCCATGTTGCTGCAGTTGCAGTTCATTGTAGGGGGATTCCTTTGCAGAAATGATGGTACTTTCTTTGTTGGTTTCACAGTGTTTTTTTGTTTTTTGTTTTTGCTCTTTCTGTGTTTGCTGGTGTATTCAGATAATCATTGTCAATTATTACATTATTGAATAAAAAATTACATTTTGTGAGTATGTATATCTTAACACTTAACAATCTTATTCAGAATTTTCTGGCTAATTCAGTAATGTAGGCATGAAGAACTAGTTTCCATATTAGATCACATTACTGACCTACTCCAGTCACTCCAGTCTTGAATCATAACTGCACTTTTTCACATACCAAACGTCAAGACCAGCCTCAATACATTACTGTAATCAGCTGAATGAGATGCTAAATCTTGATGTGTTTATGTAAGAAGTGGTAATTCTTGAAATGCGAAGGAGTTCTCACTCAGATCATATCATTTTTTTTACCATAACAACAGCCCTAACCCTCCAAATCTTAGTATACACACACACATATATGTAGAAATACACATAAACAAGACATGTCATGTGTGCATTAGATTATATATAATAAAGTGTAATAAAGTGAAAAATGTTCCTAGTCTCCCAACAACTACACAAAACCTGGTCATGCATGATAATGGTCACCATCAGATAAAAAAGCTCCACTCCTTCAGATCTACAATCCATTCGTCAAATGTGAAAAGACTACGGCAAAGTAGATGATTCTAGAAAACTACTGTTTTCACAGCAGTTGAAACCCCCGGCGTTCAGTCAATCTTTACCATTAAGAAGGTAGCAGTTTCTCAAATTCTGAGTCAGTTCCTTCAAGTAACTGTAGCATAAAAATAAGTCGATATTAAGTTGGTATTACTCACTTATGCAGAAGGAACAGTGCCACATCCTCATCTTAAATGTCCAAACACCTCCAGGTTACATCTCTCGGTCATTGACGAGGACAGCTATTAAATAATAAGGAAATTTTCTCTAAATTTTATTAAATGTGTAATGGTCAAAATTCCATAAAAAGTCATGACCATAGCCTTTTATGGTATGATTCTGAAACTGGGGTGTTTTCCTGTTAGGTAGCTGTTGACAAAAAAGAAAGATACAGAAAATTTGCACTACTACAGGATCACTACTGGACATTTGAGACTTTTATGGATAGATGGGCTTTTGACACTGAGATAACTTGGAAAACATCTAAGATAGACTTGGTGTAGGAAAAGTTGGACACAGTAAATACTGAACATGTTGATATTATATTTATCTATAGAACGTTTATATGAAACTTGTCAGTTGGGAATAAATGAATATATGTACAGTTGTCACTAAATATTTACTGAAAACACTATTAAATAAGATAACCCTGGGTT
Organism: Hoplias malabaricus; assembly: GCF_029633855.1. NCBI lineage: Eukaryota > Metazoa > Chordata > Actinopteri > Characiformes > Erythrinidae > Hoplias > Hoplias malabaricus. Next base: position 46,315,354 of record NC_089819.1, read on the forward strand.
TAAGTGTAGTACATACCATATGGGTGACTCTGGAATGGCATAAACAATTGTCAGAGATCCACTTAATGTTTTTTTTTTTTTGCAAGTTGTTGACTGTAGGCTGTACATACATTTGTGGGTTGAACTACATTTGCCCTGTGACAGGTCAGGAAAGTATACACATTGTACTGTCTTAAATTATCTCATCCTTAATGTACACATTCTAAACACTCCCCCACCTGACTGTGAACCAGTAATACACAGTTCTATTTATCATGCTGCTACACTTTTACTACAGTGGACAGACAAAACTTTTCAATGCAAGCTAATCAGTGCATTCAGTCAACAGCATAATTCACTGTACTGAGTCATGGAAGGTTAATGGTCACAGCTGGTTTTTCATGGAAAACAAAGGCATGATGAAGCTTACTCTACACATGGTCCATAACTTAAGACTACGTGCCATATAAATACACAAATGTGTATTTATTCCTGGTGTTTTACACATCTAATCACCAATAGAAGGCTCTATTACTTTTCCAACTCTACTACATTTATGTCGCTAGTTTTTTGAAGGGATGGAAATACAAGCAGCAAACAGACTCTTGAGAAAGTTGATATTTTGAAGATAAAGAATGGTGAAAATGCCTCTTAAATGTATAGAATTACAAAGTCATACTTTCATTTGACTTTGACTTCCCTGGAAACCTAAATCTCACAAGTATTGCTCTCCTCTCAATGTAGAATGGGCAGTCATAAAATGGGCAAAAATTACGTAAGCTTTACCTGACTGATCACAAGGCTAGCATGGCTGTTTCTTCTCTTCCTTCTCTTGAGGCTGCAGTCATTTTGAGCCTCATGCAGAGTAAACTAAGCATTCATTCTAAACCTCGAACCAAAAACACAGGTCCTGTCTCCATAGAAATGCACTAACCATTAAAAAGGAACATTCTAGAGCAGGTGCACATACGTATAAGTTCACCTAGTTAGGTGCTAGTTTCTAGAAGGACTTAAAGTCCTCCAGGGTCTATAAAAAAATACTCTCCAGTACCATTGGAATGAGGTATATTGGTTTTTGTGATCCCAAACTAATTTTCCAACATTAATATTCACCATCTTTCATGGTTGAATGTTATTCAATTCATACAGCAATATTTCAGAATCTGAAGTGTAGCCTTCCTGCTTGCACAGAAATCTAACCAAGACGAGCAGGTGTCAACAACTTGTGGACATACTGTGTAGCTGTATCACAGTGTGCACAATTTATTATCATTAAAGATAATGAAATATCAAGCCAGGCAACTCACTGGCAATACTTGTCAGAAAAAAAAAAAAAAAACTCAGCTGTTCTCAAAGCACAACAAGTGTCTGGAGTTCAGTCAACAAGACAGATTTGATTGGAAACACATTATGGCCAGATGAGACAATGACAAAGACAATGGAAATAAAACATATGGTTTAGAATGAGTCAAGGTTACATAGAAAGGTCCTGGGTATAATGTTACGATCCAGTGCATGGTGGACATCAAAAGGTTTAGATCAGAATTTATCGTTCAGGGTGACAACACAGAAATGTAGTTTGGCCTTGGGTTTAAGCACTAATTAAAGGAAAATTATTCAGTGATGATGGAAAAATCTTTGTTTTAACTTTCTGTGTCCCCTCAACCAAGCACCAGTGATATGTTTTTCTCTCTAAAAAGCTCTATTGAATGACTCAGCCAGCACAATGGCTTCTTCTGTTTCAAATTCAGAGGCATTCAATCCATTTTCGGTTCAGTTCTTGAGAACTAAATATATTTACATACATTTTTTGTATGTTACAAAGAAGCTTGCCTGCATAGACTTACACAAAGTAACAAGCTAGTGTTCAGCAAAATATTTATGATGCTTCTGGCAGCTTTGTCACATTCCATTTGCAGATGTTCATTAGTTGTCAGTTATAATCATCAAATTAAAAGAAATAAACACTTAAAATATTTCAGTCTGTGTTTAACGAATGAGTACAGTATACAAGTTTCACTTTTTGAATGGAACTACTGAAATTAATTAACCTTTTCATGATATTCTAATTTTATGACCAGCACCTGTATGTGTACACAGACCAATATAATTCCATAAATGTTGTGACTCTATGCCAAATGTAAATAAAAACCAAATGCAACAAATGTGCAAATCATTTAATTATATATGTAACTGAAAATAATACAAAAACAATATTCCAATTGCTGAAACAGAGCTATTTATTTATTTATTGGACAAATACTTCTCATTTTGAATTTGATGCCAGCAACACATTCCAGAAATGTTAGGACTTTTATTATGCTATAAAATAATTTATTAGGTTAATTGGCAACAGGTCAGTGACATTACTGGGTTTTAAAAGAGCATCATAGAGAGGCTTCGTCTTTCAGGAATAAAGATGGGAGGGGTTCACCACTCCATGAAGAAATGCTGCCATCTTCTCTGGGTTCAAACTCATTTAAGATATGCTGAGGCAAATTGGAAAAGTCCTGTGGTCTGACAAACCAAAAAATTGGAATTTGGAAATCATGAATGCCACATCCTCAGGGCCAGAGAAGAGAGACTATCCAACTTGCTATAAGCACACATTTGACAAGACGGCATTTGTGATGGTATGGGGTGCATTTGTGCACATTAAATTGGTTACTTGAGCATCTGTAAAGGCACCATTAATGCTGAATTATATATATTAGTTTTTGAGCAACATCTTCCTGTGAAGACCTTGCTTATTTCAATAAGACATGGTCAGTCCTTTCTTAGTCCAAGACGAAGAATATATATGTTGGATACCTCTTTAGGCAAAAAGACATGGAGATTACATGTCATCTTTTGCAACATAATTTTTTTGAAAAAGTTTTATGTGTGCAAATGAAGACATAAAACAATCTTAATTGCTCACTGATGTGTTCCTGAGAACTACTTTAGGTGTGTTTGATTCATCTTCATTTCTAATCTCTTTAACATGTTGCATAATGTTCCCATTATCCACTGGCCCCCTCTCTGTTGTGTAAAACAGCTTAAACAAATAAAGTAATAAATATATTAACTATTTTTTCTTGAATTCCCTTTAACTTGTCTGCTGTGAAAGGGCAGTTGTTTTGAAACTTGAAGCGAACATAAGGTGAAAAGTGAGGTTAAGTGAAAATCACTAAATCAAATGAATCAAATAATTAACCCTGGTCCTTGCACTTACATGCATCAAAACAGGTCTCTGAGGTGTGGCTGACCTCTCGGGTGAGATCTGGAAAGGCCTGGGCCAGTAATGAACTTGATGTTGTTCAAGGTGTATAAGAAATGGCCCCCTGGTGTATCAGGTTACACCTCCTCAGAGTCACTGGAGGGTGACAGTGAAACTAGATACCAGTCCAGGAGAAAAAAATTCTGCCCCCTTTGTGACAGATGACCCATGTCATGCTCCAATCTAACATTGTCATTAGCATGTCAGAAACACTTAACAGCTGTGGGATACAAACACAATGAAAGATATGACTGATGACTGCTATGCTATCTAGATGAAAGGTGGGCTAGTGAGAATATATTAAGAGCTGGATAGATGGGGTGTACGGTTTTGGTGGGTGAAGTAGTTTTTAATGTTATAAAAGAGACTAGTGTTGATACGAAACAGACAGCCAAAGACCAGTATCTCTGAAAGTTCCCTCACAGCAAACTATTGCATGAAATACAGGTTACAGAAATGCTGTAGATTTGTGAAAAATGTTTGGCCATAAACATATTTTAAAAATCTGTTTATGGTGGAAATATTCATAGAATGGAGGGGGGTGGGGACAGTACCAAGATCTGATTTTTAGGAGTAACACTATTTTACTTTTCTCAAATATAGTTAATTGGATCACTATTCAAGGGCATAGTATCAACATGGATGGAAGTGATGTGTCCCTACCAATAACTATCAATAATGCATAGGTCCCCACCAATATCCAAAGCAAATCTACACCCTTTTCACCATTAAATCAAACATGATGTCATTAAAATGATATTATGTTTATTATTATAAAAAATGCTTTGAATGCACCAAGTATTCAACAATATTCAGGGCTAAATGTTAAAGACACACTCCAAGTTGCTATAGCAAATGTTGAAAATCTTTCCAATGCAGCTTAATGTGTAACACATTTTTTATTTAATGAGTCTAATAACTCTGGCATCTGGAGTTGTTTTAGACAACAGAGAGGACTCCAAACATAGAAAATCAGGATATTGCTCTATTCCTTCTCCTTAGTGGGTAATATTAACTTATTTTTGTTGTTTCAGATCACTTATACAAAACTAAACAATGTGAGCTACAAAGGAGTTGTGATAATTCAAACAGTGAATAAAAACTTTTTGTCAAGTTAAACTTCAGCCATATTGTTTTTTCGCCTCAAACACATCATTCCACCTTATAAGATGCATAGCTTCTGAATGTAAACAACCAGAGAGAATGGCATTTCCCCACAATCATAGATATTCCCTTTAAGCCAACTCTATTAAATAACAGAGAGATTGAATTAAGGCGTCACATACATGTTAGCAGTATAAGGTGAAAAAACACCAGGTGGAAAATATAAACCTGCAAATTTTAACATTTTGTGTTTGTAAATAGCTCTCTCACAAGCACAGAGAAGAATTGTGCACACACTGATTATTATCTCACTCTTAAATGGTCTGTAATTATTCTTGAATGATTTTTACCCTCTCAGTTTTAAAGTTTACCTTGCCTGCTGTCATGCTTTTGCCTTGTTTTCCTGCTCTGTATGTGTCTGAGTTCCCTTGTTGAGTTCCTAAGTAGCACATGGCTCTGTATTTGTTTTGTTGTAGTGTCCTCCCTTAGCTCCGCCTTAACGCTGCCTTAGCCCCACCTTGTCATTAGTATTCCCTCTTGTTATCTTGTTGTTATCTTGCCCAGGTGTTCCTTTTCTGTATATATATATATATATATATATATATATATATATATATATATATATATATATATGTGGTTTCAGCACTTCCTTGTCTGGTCTTGTGTATAGATGTGTGTTACTGTGTTCTAGTATTCATATGTCTAGTTTTATTCTAGTTTCATTTTGAAATGGGGAAAATAGAAGACTACTATATATTCAAAATTTATTTAAAAATTATGGTTCCAGGGTTGACCCACAGCTTCACTGTCCAGTGACAGTAGGCGGAATACAAAACAATATAGCTAGTGAACAGGTGTCTGCTACAAAACAAATCGGTTCGTTGAGGAAGTAGGTATCGACTCAGCGAGTCTCATAGCGTCAGAGTCAACTCAGCCTCAATTTTCTAACGCCCTCTTGCTGCGCCCTCCCAAAGTATACCACTTTTTACTATGAACACACTGTAAACAGTGGCTTATTTGGCCTTTGACTCTGAGCATTTTACAAGAACATCCCTTTAATGAGGGAATTTTTAAAATCTCTCTGGTTCAAGGCTAAAATGCAAAGAATTGGGTCAGTGGGCCCTAAATTGGGCCCTATGAAGGTAATTGTAACATAGTACATCTCAGGGTATCTCTCTGTAGCCCTCTACAGATGGCAAAAGGGATTGTACCCTGTGGTGTGGACATTAACCTGTCCATTTGGCTGGCAGTAAAGTGGAATAACATTATATAATGATAAATTATATTATATAATAAAATAATTATATTTTATTACATTTTTTGGGAATAAAATATACATAACCGTGCATACTCTTCACTCATATATGTTCAGTACTTTGTCTAATATTTCTAATGTCTTTCTTTTTTTTCTTGTGATGGACCGGGCTCTGTCCAGGGTGTGTTCATGCTTTTCACCCAGTGAATCCAGGTAGGAACCACCATGACATTGAACAGGATAAAGCCATTACAGAAAATGAAGAAATAAATTAATAATATTATCACAACCCTGGTACATTGAAAATGAGCAACGAGGAGCTACAAAGAATATGAAGAGCCATGCTGTGAAAACACTACAATTTACAACAGAGGGCACATGTGCCCTCTGTTCAATACATAATGTTACAGAAGGTTTCTTACATTCTCCCACACAAAGACCAAAATCTAAGTTGCTTCTGACTTTGGAAGTTCCATGATAAATATATAACATGACTATGAGTTCAGAATATGTTTCCAAATGTGATGTGACAATTTTTTTAAATTTAGTAGATGCTGATAAATGCTACTAATAAATGGACACTTTTTGACATAACGGTGTATAATGTAACTGCATTTATTTTTAGGTGATTACATCCTATGGCCAGTTTTCAGTATTTCTTTATTCATTTTTCTGAAATCTTCAACCTCATTACTAGAATTCCTAAGTAATCCTAACACAGAACATCTACTGATAGCATTCAGACATCCAGACATTCCACAGTAACAAACTATGTCCTCATTCTTTCTTTCAGTAAAGATTAGTACAGAGAGTGCATACCAAATCTTCCCTGATGTATGCTGAGTATGATGAGGGCAGTTATGTATGTATGTGTGTGTGTGTGTGTGTGTGTGTGTGTGTGTGTGTGTGTGTGTGTGAGAGAGAGAGAGAGAGAGAGACTAGAAGGCAAAAGTTCACTTAGTGTCAGGGAACAGTATGTGCCAGAGAAATGGGAGAGACATGCAAAGACACTTACACCAGCTTAGTCCACCTGCTTGTATAAGTTCACGTGAGAGAGAGTGAGACAGACAGACAGACAGACAGACAGACAGGAAGGGTCATAAGTCAGTATTGAAATAAAACACCTGGTGAATAATTGGGTTCAAGGTCAACAGGGTCATCACACACCCTATATGGCCACACAATTACTCTGAACACTTTTCTTTCTTTTTTTTCTTTTTTTTTTTTTAACAGATCTTGAGCTATTTGACTTTACCTCCTGAAGTATTTAACGTCTTGTGTAAGAGTTTGGCTACTCTTGGTCAAATGACACATTTAGTTTTCATACTGAGAAGTAGTAAATGCATCCTCTGTAGATTATCTCACCGTATTTTCAACAAATTGTAATGCAGTTAGTCTGTATCCAAACGTTAATTCATTCATTTTCTGTAACCTTTCATCATGTTCATGGTTGGATTGGCTCCAGACACTACCCAGAATCATTGGGTGCAAGGCAATAAAAACATTAAAAAGTCTAAATAATCAGTCTGGTCCGTGTACATTTTGGGCGCTCAGATTTTTTCTTGGATTACCAAATCAATTCAGAGGCATGTCGGCTGAACCCAGTTTCCAAGCTTCATACATTGTCTGACTTTTCAAAGCTCAACACTCAACAACCAGCCGGCTATATAATCAACTGTCTAAACATCTTAATAATTAAAATAAGTGGATGTCAATATCAGATCTGGAAGATCATAGGAAAATTATATGCTGGTTTGGAGAATGCAGCAGAACATCTAGACTAGTATGAAGGTGAATGTGTCATGCTTTAGTTTGTAATTCAACAGATTATTATAATCTTGGTTTGGTACAAAAACACTATCCAGAAGTGTGGTTGCCATAATTTCACCGTAAAATATATGGTCAAATTGTATATGACATTACAGGAAAGGAATGAAGAAATATGCAGTATCTGGGTGCCACACTTGGAATGTTTTCAACCTTTTTAGAATTTACAGTCATTTACTGTCATTGTTTTACAGTTTTTGATACAGTGGGTGGTTTGGGTACTCAAGGGCTGGGCTCATTGAGTAACTGTAGTTGTTAAGGATAGTTGCTGAACAGCTGGTTGCTGATGGCCTCAGCATCCTTAGTGCTGAGGTGTAGGACTCAACAGGAATTTTGTGGCTGCAGGTAAGACGATTGTGTGGTGGGCCCTGTATGAAGTTCTAATGGATTGGCATAGGATATTTTACATCTTATCTTGTGTATGATTATAATTAATTATTCTCTCAGTAAAATTCAAAGACATTTTTATAGTGTAGGAGTGGCATTAGCTGAGGTTCACCACTTTGCCAACAAGTGCATGACTATAAACTATTGAAAGGTTTAAACATCATATTCCTCAAAGAAAAAAAGTGATATTTGATATTTCACAATACACAGTGCATAATATAATTAAAAAAATAAAGGAATCAAGAGGAATCAGGAGTGCATAGATTTAAAGGATGTAAGTCTAAAGTAAATCACAGCAGCCTCCAAGATCCCTGTTCCCTCAGTTGGTGCTTCATTAAAATGAACTACTACCATGGTGAAACGCAGTTCACCTCCAAATCATTTAAGGTGGAATCAGAAAACAACGATTGTTTGTACATGGCTTAAGTTTAACTTGTCTGTGCATTTTTATCCACCCGTTGAATTACAATATTTGTACATTTTGTTGTTTAGTTTTGTAGCACTTTTGATAATGCAGTTGTCTTCAGAGTTTGGAAAGATTTATACCTTAAGTGATCCAAAACAGCAAAAAGAAGTCAATATTACCCACCCGTGGAGCAGGAACAGAGCAGTATCCTCACTTCTGTTTGTGTATTTGAACATTGCAGTTCTCTCCATTGTCTAAAAAAACTCCAGATGCCTCTGCCATAAGCAGAGATAGAGAGGAAGCCTAGCATACTGGACTGAGACTGTTTGTTTTTTTACTCATTTACAGAGACTGGGGCTTCATATACACTTTAGACTTTTTTTTGAGCATACAGGGACTGGAGAGCTAGCAAATGATGAGGAAACATCTTCTGAATGTTATAACAAGTTTTTTGATAACAATAGTGAACTATGCCTTTAATCTCTAATCCATATTACCATATTAGTTTCATTAATATGTTGTAAAGCACTTCTAAACATAGTTATGTCCACAAATACTAGTTACAAATGTACCATCATAGAGCTGAAACATGTTTTGTGGTGAGGTAAATCAACATTTAAAGTCTTTCTTTGAAAAAGTGGACAACACGAGCAACAATTTCAAAAGCCTGGGTCTGTCATTGTATTGGGTTGTGTCAATGTCCTTAGTAAAGATAACTTACACTTCTGTAGTGTAAAAGCATAAATGCTGAAAATTATATTGGGATATTGGAACACTGTATGCTGCCTTCATTAAGACACTTTATCCAGGGACATCCGTGCTTACTTAAACAAGACCATGCAAAAGCACATTCTCCAAACATTACAAAGGCATGGCTGGGGAAGAAGAGAGTGTGGGTGCTGGAGTGGCCCGCATGACTAGCCCAAACCTGTCTCCCACCCCCAGGGATAAAACATGGATGTAGAGGCTAATAATTAAAAAACCCACAATATTTGGGTTGTCTAGTAGTAATGCCAGCTGTTTGCCTTCCTTCTGCATTAGATTGCTATATATCTCCAAAAAATTGTACATTCAATATACATCATCAGAAGGTAGTTTGAGTTATATTTAAACTGGAAATTCTCATTGTCTAGAGTTGTGTGGCATTGCTTTGTGAAGTATTTAATCAGATTTAGCAGTTGTTAAGTTTTTCCTTTAAGGTGGATTGCCCCTTTAACTGAAGATGTGTTTTTTTTCTTTCACAATGTACTAGCTCACTTACTCCTACTCACTCCTACTCATTTACTCCTACTCACCAGCTTTACTCTACGAATCACTGAGGTGAGTCTAGGTCACTGTGTATGTTTTCTATCTGACTGCCAATGCCAAACCACATCCAAGTTACACATTAAAACACACATGGGATGATTAATGATGAATCTAATAGTGAAATAAAGATCGAAGGCGAAAGTACATTTCTTCTCCCCTGACAACTGCTCAGTGTCATCTTATACAAACAGACAGATAGGGAGTGTGACAGGCAGAGGCTCGCTGTAGATGCCTTAATGACACCTGCCACCTGTTGCACACGCCAACGGAACAATGGTAGCTTTTATTCTGAGCTTTATGCTGAAGTCCTTCATGAATTCAGCACACTGTTTGGAAAAGTAAAAGCACCCTTGCTTTACAAAACAAAAGCTCAGCACAATTATACAGCCTTCAGAGATAAAAGGGTTTCAAACAAGGCCAGAAAAAGACATGTACTCTTGGAGAGACATAATAGACAATTAGAGACCAGCAGAGAAAGAAAAAGGGAGATAGAGTAAGTTAGTTTGAGATATAGTTAGTCTGAATGAGACAGCGAGAAATAGAATCAGAAGTGGTGGTGGGGTGGGGGTTCACGGATTAAGTATCACCTACACTACACCTATTATTACCTCTGTTTATTTATTTTCAGCATTAAACCAAATGTTTTATTATCATTATTATTATTATTATTATTATTGGTGGGGGAGTGTGTGTGAGAGAAACCAGGTGGGATTAAGGATAGAAAAAGATATCAAGGTATCAAGGAGAGAGAGAGAGAGTCAAGTGGATTTAAGGTAAGGGAGAGAGAGGAAGAAAAAAGGAACAGTGAATGAGAATAGAAAAATCAAGTAAGTGAGTGAGACTGAGTGAAAGGGTGAAAGAAAGAAAAAAGATAGACAGAGAAGGGGTGTGTGTTAAGGGGGGCTTAAAGTGTAATGAAACTTTGGCAGTTGTGCTGTGATTAGATGTGTGTGTGTGTGTGTGAGAGAGAGAGAGTGTAGCCCCTCCCCTCCCTCATGCAGATCTATATATGTGCATGCACGCTCTGCACAGCCAATTCACTGGCCCCACTCGGTGTACAAAGTGAGCTCCGGTGTGTACTCGCAGTCTGAGGGTGTGTGTGTCTACTCAGGAGGAAACAAAGGAAAGAGCACATGCTTGTGTTTTGATCTATCTGACAAAGCAAAAGAGAGACAGACAAAGACAGGGTGAACAAACTACACAGACCTGTCAGTAACAGAAAGAGCGCTGGAGAGAGAAAGAGAGGGAAAACAGAGATAGACAGACATAGAGACAGAGTTGCCCCAAACTTCATCCTCAGCACAATGGATGACTATGCCCTCTCCTTCTGGATATACATGGGTGTGATGTCAGTGTTCGTCGGTGGGACAGTCAAGAAGTTCCTGGCGTCCCATGTGAGTGCCATGCCCTCTGTTGTGGCATGGCTGGGTGCCATGCTGCTGGTGGAGAGGCTGTGTGCCCTCTGCATGCCTGCTGTGCTGGCACTAGCCACCCTCTGTGCTGCCTGCTGGCTCTACACCACCCTTACTGCCCCGGCACCCACTCTGCCTGTGGAGGGCAAAGCAGTCTTCATCACAGGTGAGTAGGATTACAGAAACACACACAGCTTACAGACAATGAGTGAAAGGATTTCACAAACTTCACTTTTATCTCAACTATATGCATGAATATGAAAGAAATTAAAACTTGATAACCTTATATATGATAACATTCTGCTTTCTCTATACATTTGTGCAATATGATATTGAATTAGCCAAATGTCATAATACATAAAATAAGTAACAGAGAGAGGCATACAGAGAGAAAGATGCATTGGTAACACTTTTTCATGTTTTGAGTTGAGCTGAAGAGTAAAATAAATAAGAATCAAGAGAGAGATAACAAGTGCAATCTTCAATAAAAAAGCACTTGGATACACTGCATTTGCATTCACAATTATCTCCATTATAGACCGGTTTCTTTTATAACACATATTGCTTAAAAATTGGGCTTAAAAAAACAGTATTACAAGAAAAATAGTGCTATATTATGTGTAATATCACCTTTATTAAAGAAATCAATTTTTTGGTTTTTACCGATATTCATCATCCTTTCTTCTTTTGAAAACCTATATCTATTGGATATGGACAGCAATTTGGAAAAATGCCTTCAGGTATCCTCAATGAGTGAACTATGTAATCTAACAGAACTGTGGCTCCATTTGACTTTTAAATTATGTTGACATAAATCCTATATATTGAAACCCAGAAAGCCTAATAGACATGAAGTGAATGCATGGCATGTAACAGGTAAAATATGACCAAAAATGTTTTAAATAAATAAATAAAAATAATAATAATAACAATTAAAAACATCTGAAAAAAGCTTTTCTCATTGCCAGCAGTTGATAAACTTAAGACACTCCAACCTGGGCTGAACACATTGTTCTGCTTGTTATTGTTTTCTTCTTAAAAAAAAATAAATAAAAAATACTGTAAGACATTCCTGAGTTGAGTGTGCCACATCGGGAACATCAGGGGGCACACAGAACCAGGTTAGATTTGGTCGCCCACAAACACTTCTTTGAAAGCGCACAGACTCCTGACACAGAACAGATTGTGCCTTACTGACACTTCCTCCCTCCCTCCCTCCCTCCCTCTTTCACTCTCCTTCCCTCCCTCCCTCTCTCCCTCTCTCTCTCTCTCTGCCCTGCTGAAATGATTTAGTACAGAGTGTGCGACACACTCTGATCCTCATTATCTGACTCAAGCAATCAAGGGAAGTGACAGTATCACTGTGTTTACAGTTAAAGGCAAGTCATGTCTGGAATGTAAACAAAACAGCAGTGGCACTAAAACCTGCCTTTAATTCTGGATGAACACATCTGATGTTAAATATTCTTAAAAGTACACAACTTCTGCATGTTCCTCAAATCCACACGCTTCCACTGTAGCTCTCACATGTATTGTTATATATTGTTAATTAAGTATTTCTCAGATGTTCCCAGAAAGTGTTAACTGCAACGTGGATATTTAAAATGGATGGGGGTGGGGTGCAGTGTTACATATACCTTTTCTTGGTAAGGCATGCCTCTTGGAAACACTGGGGAAGTCCTGGAGCTCCCAGATTTTGGAGAGCCTTAAATATTCTGTCCAGTCTCCAAGTTCCCCTTGGAGCTTCAGAAAGCTTGCTATCCTTGTAAAGGTTTTGGCTAGGATGGCTTCCCTCTATTCCCCACCTCTATGTTTTATGTGTGTGTGTGTGTATGTGTGTGTGTGTGTGTGTGTGTGTGTGCGTTTGTTTGTGCATGCGCGTGTGTGTGAGTGGGTAATTTCTTCCAAACCAATCTGATGTCAGTGCAGTGAAAAAAAATCTACAATAAAGTGCTGACTTAAATGTCAGTAAAGACCAAGTGTTTGTTTTTAAACTGGAACAAGAGCAAGTCAAATTAGCATAACTTTTAATATTTATTGCTCAGTTTAGAAAAGGAAAAAAAAGAGCCCACTTCCAGCTAATTGCTTGGACAAGAATCAGCTGCCAGGCTGCTTGCAGAGATAAAGCAGAACTGAAAGGTGTTTAATTCTCTGCTCTGTGGCAAGATATCATTATGCAGGTGACTGAAGTGAAAACTGTGCTCCCTAATGAAAATACATAGATTAATACATATTATTCCTCTCTCTCTCTCTCTCTCTCTCTCTCTCTCTCTCTCTCTCTCTCTCTCTCTCTCTCTCTCTCTCTCTCACACACACACACACACACACACACATACACACGTTGGCTGTACTGTGTGCTTTACCTAAAGCTACAAATGATATGTTCTAGCTGTGAGTGCCCTTTAATCTCTCATATTACCCTACATTAACATTGTCAAGCAGGAGAAGAAACATTCATTATAAAAGACACCTGACAGAGAACACTTGGTTTCAGATGCCTGGCTGAAGGGCAGAGTCACCTGCAGTGCTGGGGTGTAAGGTCCATATCCCACGGTACACACCCAGGTATCAAATCTACAACCCTTCGCCTTCTAATCAGCAGAGCAAAGAGGAAATATGACCTGAGGGTAAATGTAGGTTACACTATCTGTGCCTGCATAGAACCTTGTTTGTTTTTCCCCTTTTGATGCAGTCTCACAGAAGTAAAAGTTCCTTATCTCCTCCTTACTGCCTGAAACTTACTCTCAATGAAGTACCTTATGAACTTTGTTCACTTCCTTCTATAAACTCTGAAAATGAGCAAACTTTGCCAAATAGTGTTTTCACAGAGGAACTCTTTGGTTTCTTAAAGGAACTTTCAAACAAAGTGGTTTCAGTTCAGTTTCACAGAAATGTTCTTTAAGAGTGGAGTTTGATAAAAAAAAAAAAACACTTTCTGGCACTATTTTTATGAGCACTGATGAGGGTGCTACTCAAAATAGTGATTATGGGTTATTAATTACTTCTCTCTAATTGTAATGAAATTGATTTACTTAATCCTTTCTTACAAATTAATGTACTTTATATTCAAGTGTTACATTCTAAAATCCATACACATCTATACTACCTGGAGAGCATAGTAGTCTTTTCAGTACCTTACTAAACCTTACTAGTAATTGAAGTAAACATAAATTAAGTAATATCACACTGCCATGCTGTTAAACTGAATAGCAGCTGCTAAGTGAGTCCTTAAAATAATTCCAGACATGCTAATATTGAGTCACGCCATGACTTTGACTATGACTTTTTGTTTGTGTGTTAACAGTAATTCTGCAAGTGCAATTTATTAGATACCTTTAAATAAGCAACAATAAATCAGAATTTTCATTCATTCATTATCTGTAACCGCTTATCCAGTTCAGGGTCGTGGTAAATCATGATTTGTTTGTTTATATTAATTTCTTTGACTCCACCCCCAAAGAAATGGGTCTGGATTGTTACCAAACAGCACATAAACCTTATCCTGCACACTAGCCTCTACTTTGTGTAGGTCAACATTCATGCAAGCCAGCTACATTCCTAAAATATACATTTTTCATATACAATGACTTGAACCTGACTGAAGCCCAAGGCAGCTTCTCAGGCTGTAGATCATTACAGGAACTAATGGTTCTGAACTGAACACTTTAGTTATTTCCCTTTATTTACTGTTTCTTCGGAACTGTTCATTTTCAAATTTAAAGCTATTTTTCTGTCAAAGACACTAGTAAATTATATCTAAAGATATGCACAAATAATCTACAAATTGAAAATTAAAGATGGAAACGCAATGTCAATAATATTATTTAATAATATTAAAATAATTATAAATAGGAAAAAGGGGCAGAACAACACTACAATGTTCATGTATACAGTCAGTGGTCAGTGAGTATAAAACGAGGTGATAGTAATGTTATGGATGATCAGTGTATGTGAGTACCACAATATCCCAACAATAGTTCGGAGTGTTAATGAGTTACATTATTACTAGGTAAGGCTTAGAGAGAAGTTCAAAGAGTTCACACACATAAACAAACAATTTTGTTTACTCAAACTGCAGCATTATTATTGGATTATTGCTGTTCCAGGAGGAAAAGTATCAAAGTTCCTGTGCTGAGGAAATTGGCAGGTAGCTGTTAAGCTCCAGCACTGGAGTCGTTCTATTACCAAAACCAGTTTGGTCCTGGTCAGATGTTCCAAATGGAGATTATGGCCATGACTTAGGGAAAGGGGGTAAGGGGGTGGGGTTCTGAGAAAGATCTCATTTGGGTTCCTTAAATCCATAAAAAGCTGTCTACTGGCATGGCAACCAGCACAGAATCCCCAGTCACACACCTCAGGATATTTGCCCCCCCCCCATCCCTTCTTATTTGAGGAATTTGTTGTAGTGTGTCCCAAGCCATGTAGACATGCTCCTACTCATTGTACACTCATGTGTTTATTTGGCATGGATTGAGAACACACACACACACACACACACACACACACACACACACACACATACACACACACACAAGCTGCCAGGAGCTGGTGCCCAGAACCCTGTCCTGGAAAGCCTAAGACTTTGCTGGATTTGGATAGTTCATTTGGCACGTCCTTGTTTATTTAGTGTTTATGACTTATTAGATGGCTCTGCAGATGTGGCCTTCATCCCTTCATTTGTCTTCTCAGGACTCTATAGAACATAATACATCTTCACTGCTGAATACTGATTGGTTCATTCAGATTTTTTTACAGTGCAAATGATAACTTGTATTTTTTAAAATATGTCACAAAATGGATAGATTTTGTTCTTGCAATACGCAAGGAATGGATTTGTCTCTACAGGCTCAGACAGGGTTTAATGCTGTTATGCTGTACACTGAAGTGGTTTAAAGAATGTGCTGTGTTTTAATTAGACATCCGTTCCTGTTAATTGTTTGGGGACATTACCCTTCGTCAGTGAAAATGAAAAAATAAAAGTTTAACCTCTTATAAATGCAAGTGAATGGCCATTCCACTGAGGCTAGGAGGCTGCTGAAACATCTGGACAGATTTAGTCCCAACTTGCCACACATTTTGCTTGGACACAGACTGACCACAGTCTAGCCAGTGTTCTGCACAAACTGCAGCAAATCTTCCCAACTCTCTCTCTCTCTCTCTTGCTGTCTCTATCTCTCTCACGCACACACACACACACACACACACACACACACACACACATTGGTGTGATTGAAGTCCTCCCTGTCCACTGCACACTGCATGGCCAAAAGCAACACTGAAGCCTAAATAAATATCATCCAGTCAGTTACCTATTAGGGTCCAGTCCATGCCGGGAAACAATTATATCATCTGAATATGGATTAATGTCTAATCCTGCTCCAGATATCATCCTTCATCTCTCAGAAGTACTTGCTAAGTTCTGTTTGGCAGCACCTCTTGAGGCTATCCATCACTTCTCTCTCTCTCTCTCTCTCTCTCTCTCTCTCTCTCTCTCTCTCTCTCTCTTTCTCTCTCTATCACTCATTCACTCTGGCAAAACTCCATGGCGACCTAAGCCATGATGAACACAAGGTTCTTGTGCCACAGAGGTGTGAATTCCCAATGCCAAACTCACACAAACACACTCACATAAACACAGAGCTTTGTTTCTCACACACTCATCTGTTGGTTCATCGCAAAACATTACATCCGTTCCATGCCACCTCACATATATTCACCCTTTAAAGCATTGCACTATTGCTGAGTTGTTCAAGAGATACAGTTTCATAAGTTGAGCATCTACTGGTGCAAGAGCAGAGATAAAGTCAGAACCTCTTGCAGAAAGTCTTACATCTAAGTATTTACATTTTGCAGAGTCAGGAAAATAAATCAGAAAATGTGATGTTTCAGTTGTCGAATATATATTACACAGTGTTTTATTTGTCCAGTCTTCACTTTAATTACATCTGTTCTTTGTTGGATGCATTTCCTGCTTCTCATGAACAGTCATTGATTTTGCGGTATTGGACCTGGCCAGTCCATTGTTCTGGCAACTCCACATCCTCCCATCCTTTCTACAGTTTTTCAGAGATGAAAGCTTTTTGTACTGTTTAGCTGATGGTGGTTTACTTGGTGGTTAAGACTCTCAAATTCTGTATATCTTTCAATAACTTTGGTTTTTATATTTTATGTTCCCTTGATTTTGCCCTTTTTATGGAGGTAGACCACCTAAGGACAGATCTTTTCAAAACTTTTTAAATTTAAAATTTTGACTGAAACTCTGATTTTTACACTGTGCATATGTGACAGGAAAACTGAGCCCTAAAAATAAGTGTCTGTAATTGTGTTTACATCTATGGGGATTTCTCTGTCATAATCTCTAATCTCTGTCATAGCAAAATGCTCAACAATTCTGAATACAAATACCACAGGAACTGCAACAACTTGCTATCTCTCTCTCTCTCTCTCTCTCTCTCTCTCTGTGTGTGTGTGTGTGTGTGTGTAGTTGTTGTGTGAGGGTCTATTTGTTTATTTTTCCAAGCCCTATTACTGGTTGCATAAGAGCCAGCCATTCACAGTCATTCTCCTTGATGAAGCTTGTCTTCAAGTGCTGCTGCAGTAATGTTCCAGTGTGTGTGCTGAGAAACAGCAAGTGAGCAATAGAACAATATAATAAAAAAAAAAATAAATAAATAAAATAATAATAATCATAATAATAATAATAATAATAATAATAATAAACTCCAACAACGTGATAGGCAGTATGAAAAAGAGTGCATGCTGCAGAAGTGTGTGTATGTGTGTGAGCGTGCTACTCCTCTGCCCTGTTAGACTTCTGGCAGGCCTTTTTCTTTACTCAATGTCCCTGGAGTGAGTCCAGATCTCAGTTCATCCCAGAATGAAGTGATACACTCAACCAGTCACCCAAAATATCTGTGCCACCCCTTATGTAACCCTGCCCCTTGGTCTTCAACACAGGCCACAGCTGTGGGTCACCACCATGTCACTGGCCTGAAGGAATCTAAAGGAGAATTCAAACAAAAAATCATACAACAGCAAGAGCAAGACATGGACAAAGTTTCAACCAACATTTTGGCACTTTAATGTTTTGTTCTTTTTCAAATTTTTGACCTCATTTAAAACCATTACCTGCCATTTACAAACGCTTATATATATCTTCTACATGTACTGTGCATTAGCTCTTTATTATACCAGCACATTATTGGTTTGTCCTTAAAGGTCTCATTTCAAAAAATTGCCTCAGATTTTGATGAGGGCCTTAGAAGTAAGGAGTTAATGAGGCAGACCTGTAGGATAAAATGTAGGGAAAAATTTTTGAGTAAGAATTTTGTGTGAGAAAATGGAGGAGTACATAACTATTTCATAACTAAAGATCACATGCAATGTCTTATTGTCATCATACATCTGAGAACTGTTGCAGAGTCATGCTGCATAAAGCTTAAAGATAATATGTTCTTACCCCCCCCACCACCCCACCCCACCCCATCCCACCCATACACATAAAGGTGCACAAAGTTCCCATCTACTCCAGTACTAAGTGGAATGTGAGGGAGAAGGGTGCGTCTGATTGCACCATGTCCTTAGAATACCTTCAGATATAAAAGTTTGAACTCACGGGAGGTGTGTGTTCTCCTATGATAACAGCAGTGACTCCATGTAAAATATGCTGAGCTTATGCACACTTATTCACTCCTTCACACACCAAGAGAGCACAGAAAAAGGTCCAGTGCATTGGCCTTTCTGTAATGTGCTTGCTGGAAACCTGTAAAATCCAACAGGAAGCTTTTTATTACAGCTCTTCAGTTCAATTGACTTTTGTTTGCCTGTCAGCTGGGCATTATAAGCTTTGGAGCTCATTCAAATGGAGTGCAAACTTGATAGAAATAGGCTCATATATTTTCAGGGTGACTTCTGGTGTGGAACTTAGTCAGAAAACATGAAGCTTTCAACTGCTTGTTTTGCAATCTCACACTGAGAATATTTTTGAAAACCTTGAACCTACAAACGTTCTGTATGTAAGACGTATATCATATACTGTATATTTTTATAGGAGTATTGTAAGATTATATAACACAATATATACAATATATAACACAACATCATTCTGAAGATTCCTTAGTGACCATTAGTGACCAAATGTTCCCCATTGCTCTTTTGTTAGTTGGCTATCTGTGAAATGATGCTTGTGTATAATGAGGAATGTAAGGGGAAAGGAACTTTTTTTTTCACTGCTCATTGCTCGCTAGCAGTTCAGCACAGTGATGCATACACTTCATAACCCCTTAAAATGAAGCATAACTGCAGTTCTTCATATTAAATACATGAGCATAAAAGTTTAGACTAAGTAGAATAAGTTACATGTATTGCTGTGCTTTCATTATTTAAACTATAAATATTTTACCCAAATTTGTGAACAGTAAGAAATTATTTCCTACTTTGTTTTATTTACTCTTCAATGAAATCCCTTTAATGAAAAAAACTCCTTTTGCCAGGGGTTAAAGGTTGTGAAGCTTACTTGTTTATCCACTGGGATATGATGCTTATAAAGCTTGAGTGTTATATTTACTATCATTTGCGTCCTGAACAGCTGACCTGTCACGCACACTTTGCATGTGTGTGGAATTCTTCAAAGCCTTGTTTAATGAGAAATGTTTTATTTTACGAGAGGGCCTGTTTGCCTGTTTTCCTTTCAGTATTTGTTTGTGTTACCATTTTGCCTCTGTTACCAAAGAAACTGCAATGTTATCAGTGTCCGTATCTCTGCCTTCTGTGAGATAAGGGAACAGTGTTGCTGGCAGGAAACTCGTTCCAGCCTGAGAGCTGACGTGAGTGAAGGATTAATATATAAATGTATTATGGCTGGATGTGCTCTGTTTGGAGACTGGCATGAAAGTTCACTTTAAAATGTGAAAATTTTAATTCCAGTAGGGACCAATATTTAAACATGTAAAATTGTATACATGTTCAAGATGATATGTTTCTGATCATTTATATTTAAGTGTTTGCTTGCATAAAAAGAAAATCAGAAGCAAATAAATATGTTTCAAAAGTTCATATTTAAAATGGTGAACTCTAACCACTGTAAACCCTGTAAACCAAACATAGAAAACAAATCAAGCTTAAAAATTTAATAGAGCTTGAGATTTTAAGAAACTGCAAGAAAATTAAAGTGTTTTCGAAAACTAAATTTTGATTGCAAAAGATAGTGAGATTCAGACTTCTACAAGAGAAAGTTAAGCCTGCTCTGAAAGGTTGGACTGTTATGGGTTGTGAGCATAATTATTCTCTTTTCTTTATTTCTCTCCATTTCTCTTTGCCAATTTCTCTGCAGGGTGTGATACAGGGTTTGGCCATGCCACAGCCAAGCGACTGGACGCTATGGGCTTTGAGGTGTTCGCGACAGTGTTAGATCTGGATGGTCAGGGTGCCAAGCAACTGAGGAGCAGCTGCTCTTCTCGACTGACTCTTCTGCATGTGGACATTACCCAGCCCCAGCAGGTCCAGCAGGCCCTCCTTGACACCAAAGCCAAACTGGGCATGAAAGGTAAATTCATTCACACACAAGCATAATTTCTTAAAACATTTTGTAAACACCCTTACTGTCCTGTTAAGGCACCATGCTCAGATCCATTCTTCTGTTGCTAGGACAGTGATGTTTTAGAGACCACTAGAAATACACTGTTATATCAGAATATTATGATCGCCTTCTAGTTTCTGCACTCATTGTCCATTCTCACAGCTCCAGAGTCCATAGAGGAGCACTTTGTAGTTCTACAGTTACAGACTGTACCATGTGTGGCTCTGTATAAATTGTTTGCCCCCTTTCACCATGTCCTTTATTGGTCGGTACCCCCACAGGACCACCAGAGGGTAGGTATATTTTGTGGGGAATCATTCTCAGTGCTTCAGTGACATTGACATGGTGGTGGTGTGTTAGTGTTTGTTATTATATTATGAGTGAATCAGGCACAGCAGTGCTACTGGAGTGTACTAGTAGGGAGTAGACCTGAGAGAAAGGACAGGGAATATAGAAACAAGAAAGTCATTATAATATTCTCATATGACTGTGTAGCAGTACACATTATATTAAGGTTGTTATATACCAGTTCCTTAGATTTTCTGATTTGATAAGTCTTAACGAGCAGGAGTACTACACTAATACATGAGATGAACATATACACCTTGTCGTCCCAAACAGAATTGCCTTTCACAAGCATACAAATGAATAATCACTTAAAATAAACATCCATCCATTATCTGTAACCGCTTATCCAATTCAGGGTCACAGCCTACCTGGAATCATTGGGCGCAAGGCGGGAATACAACCTGGAGGGGACACCAGTCCTTCACAGGGCAACACACACACACTCACGGTCACGGTCACTTTTGGGTTGCCAATCAACCTACCAACGTGTGCTTTTGGACTGTGGGAGGAAACCCACGCGGACACAGGGAGAACACACCAACTCCTCACAGACAGTCACCCGGAGCGGGAATCGAACCCACAACCTCCAGGTCCCTGGAGCTGTGTGACTGCGACACTACCTTCTGCACCACCGTGCCGCCCTTAAATAAACATCTTACACTAATTCATAAGAGATACTTATGAATTAGTGTAATACTAAAATGATACTAATAAAAGAGATGCTAAAATGTATTGTTATTGTTATCATTGTAAATTCTAATTAGATACTAACTAGAGTGGACTTAGGCAAGGTGAAATAAAGTTAAAGTCTTGCTACTCCAGTGCCAGTTTTAAATATTATAAAGGGGTCATGTTCTATATTCTGGATGTTTAGTGTAGATATTTAGTGAATGTACACAGTACACATCTGTACTGCACGTACACGCGGCTGGGTAACAATATACATATCTATTTGCACTTTTCTGACTTTCTCCTTTTCTTTTCTTTGGGAGAGTCATCAGCTTATAAATTACACATTAAACACAAGCCATAGAACGGCAATGTCCCTTGTAATGCGAAGATATATTTACTCTATTTGGGTGGTTTCCTCTACCATTGTTGACAGTGTGGGAGTCAGTTGAGGACAGCATATGCGTGTGCATGTTTGTAATCGTAGAGTTTCAAAAGGTCAGCGACACATGCTAACGCGGCTCTTTCTTGCAGAGCTGTGTTTCTACTAGCAGCATATCAAGGGCTCGCTTTATTTTCAAACACAAGCAAAGTGCAAGTTGCTTAATAGACCAATCACAAAACTGTTTTCTCCTTTTTGGGGTCTAGAAATAATGTGTCCATGTTCTGTAGTCTTCTTGAGTTTTTCTTTTTTTTTAATTGAATTTAATTTATTAATTTATGTTATTTTATAATATTAATATTAATAATAATTATTATTTTTATTATTGTTGTTATTTATTTATTTGTTTATTTGCATTTTCATTGTGTTTTCCTTGTCCCCCCAAAATCCACTAATGCTGTTTATTAGGGTTTATGTAAGACAAAACAATTATAATTAAAATCATAACTAACAACCATTAAATTTTTTGCCTGAGAATAAAGTGACTGGTTTAGTTATGCTAGTTTTAAGACTAATCTGTTTTTTTTATCTTAATTATGTAAATAATAAATAAATAAATAAAAACAGTCTGAGCTGAAACATTTCCCATAAACGCCAGTGTGCATATGTGGGTTTTAAGCACTATAGGCTGAATACAATATAATCAAAGCAAAGGGGTGTCTGCTAACTGCTAATTTTATTTTTCATGGAAGTTAATATAACAAGAAAATATCTACAGCAACTAAAGTTCTAATTAGGAATAAAAGTTAAAGATGACAAACAATTTAGGTTCAAATCATAAATCAGTATTTGTGATATAATAGAAAGAAGCCATTCGAGTCTATTTTTGAAATTTCTATACATGCATTATATAAACAAACACTATATGAAACACTGTATGCTTAATTTTTCTTTAACTTAAAAATAAAAGTTGTCTTTCCCAATCAGAAGGTATTTTAGCATATTTACAGTTGTCAAAGTAAAGAAGAAAAGAATGGTTCAGAATTTAATGTACCCATGTCTCTTTGCATATTTCCAGAAAAGAATGTGAGAGACTAAAAAAGCATGACTTGTTCCTTTCATTCTCTCATCACTCATCTGTTACAGTGATTTAAGGACATTTGCACATTCAGTCCAAAGGACATGTGCTTTCTTGTAGGTGAAGTTCACGCTCACAGCAAACAAGGCATCACTCACACAAACATGCTGTGGCTTCGCACGCTGTTAAAAAGCACATTTGGTAACACTTTCTATGAATCTGGCATTCATAATGCTTTACAAGTGCATTCATAAGCTGTTGCATGGCATATGCTGTATCTTACAATGCTTGGTGTAAGCATAAACTAAAGGCATGCTATTAAACAATTTTTTTTCAGACAGTCATAAGATTTAGTTTAAACTATACTTAATAATCTTATTATCTGTTTTGGACCACATGCTTTATGGTGTGTTATGCATGTAAGTGTAACTGCTTCCCAACCATTATGCCATATATTTTAAACATTATATATATCATGAATGCAATTATAAAACCTTATTAATATAGGACTTATTGGAAAAATTACCATACTCAGCATTTTTTAAATGTAATTTCACACACAAATTCTTACAATGGCAGGGCCTTTATAAGAAATATCCAATTCTCATGAATGTAAGTAATAATACTTAATCTCTGTCATAGCAAAATGCACAATTCTGAATACAAATACCACAGGAACTGCAACAACTTGCTATCTCTCTCTCTCTCTCTCTCTCTCTCTCTCTCTCTCTCTCTCTCTCTCTCTGTCTGTCTTGTTCTTGCTCTTTTCTCTCCCTTTCACACTCTTCCTTCCAATTCTCTCACATTCTTGCCCTCTCTCTCTCTCTTTCTGTAAATCTAAATCATAGTAATAATCCTGAAGCTGCACAAATGCTGGGGATAATTTGTTTTTTTTAGTTTGATACTAAATGTACTGGTTAAAGAGATCATTATATATGATGTAACCATTGTCTTGCAAAGCTGGCTCTGAAACAGCAATGAAGGGGGTATTACAGAGAGTACAGATCACAGAGCCAGCATTCACCAGCCATCTGACACAGTCACAGCTACCACTAATCAAACATACATTGGTTTCCTGGTAGCTCTCAATTCTCCTTTCCTGTCTCATATTTCTCCAACTCTCCAGATGTTCTTAAATGATGTGGTCAAAGGACGAACATGTACAATAAATTACACTCTGTGTGTGTGTGTGTGTGTGTGTGTGTGTGTTTGAGGCACAGGGAGCTCATCCCAAAGCAATAAATGAAACAGCTGCTCTGTATGTCCTGCATGAACTTTTGCAGCCTATTCCTTCCCACTGCCTATTCAGCATTAAAACTGAAACATGATGTTATTTGAGTCCGCCTGGAGCCTGTTCAAAACTCAGTCTGAAGCCTGAAATGATCCAATAGCCTTTGATTCCTCCAGAGGAAACAGTAACCCATTGTGGGTACTCTAAGAAATCAGGTCTGGTTGAACCTGGAAAACTCAAGATTAGTTGCTAAACAATAAGGTTGGATATTAATGGGTTAATCTATTTCTGCATGTCCTCTAGAGGCCATTATGTTGTCTTTGTGAAATGCTGTGTCTCTATGTTGGGAAACTGTGTTCTGTGCCTGAAACACAAGCACAAATTTGTTGCAACAGAGGCACGTGTCACATTAATGTTCCTTTTTAATTTAACTTCATAGTCATCTGAGAACTGGGGACACTAATAATTACAGTTTCACTAGGGGAATGTTTGCATATTCTTGTGAGATTCAAGAGTTCGGCTCATCAACAGTCCGTAGTTGTCTTTCCCACTTTTCTTTTCATGATGCAGTATAGGGGGCAGATTCTGACTGAAGACAGGCCAGTGAAACACACACACCCTGTCTACTAAGCTATTGTTAGTGTTGTAGCATTTTTAAAATGAGGCCTGGTGATTTTTGCTGAAATAACCATGGACTTACCAGGAAAAGACATAGTAGCATATGTCTCTCTAAAATCCCAAAAGTGTATTTTATTTTGTGGGTTAAATAATGTTCTTGATTATTTATTGGGTTGTTTTTTTTGTTTTGTTTTGTTTTGTTTTTTTTGGAAAAGTTTTTTTTTTAAATAATGTTGACTAATTATTGGCTTAAGTCAGTACACGTAATTTCTTTTTGTTTTATAACACACTTTTCCATTGATATATATCACATCAGAATTATAGTAGGAAAAAACTATTTACAGTATATTCAAATGTCTTCACTGTTCTTTCAGGTCTGTGGGCTTTGGTAAACAATGCTGGAGTTTGTGTCAACTTTGGAGATGCTGAGCTGTCCCTCATGTCCAACTACAAAGGCTGCATGGAAGTGAACTTCTTTGGAACAGTCTCCATCACTAAGGCCTTTCTCCCTCTCCTGAGACAGAACAAAGGCAGAATAGTGACAATCTCCAGTCCCTCAGGTACATATACATACATTGGTTGCGCACAATATGCATTGCATAATGTAGCTGAATAAAAAATGATTAATGCCCCTCTGGGCTACTGCTGACCAGCCAGTGAACTATTGCTAACAATTATAATTTTAGAGTCATCAACACTGAGCCAATATTTTGGGTTGGCTGGGAAAGATATGATTGTATACACATATATTTGCTGTATAATTACCATTCAAAGTCTGAATTTTAAAAGGAATGATACCCACAAGTGGTTCTGCAAATGCCGCTGTACCCCATGTCCCAATGATAGCAACAACCTATCAACCACCCGGGATACCATGGGAAAAATGTGAATTGTAAATCAATGACTAGTTAACTTTTTGAAAATGTAGTGAAATCTACCTAGGTTAATCAGTGCATTGCCTGTGACACACACACACACACTTGTACTGCAACCACATGCTGTGTCAACAAGGCCAACTTTTCTTCTGTTAGTAATAAAGGCTCGGAAAACACACACGCACAAGCCAACACATGCACCATATCACTTAATCAGCCTACGTTTTACGCTAATGAAAATGTTATCACATCTAATTTTAGATTCTGGAATCCTGACAAACATCAGGAACATAAACATCTGAAACTCAAAACAGTGAAATAAATAGAAATGGCTGACATTCCAGCAAACCCTCATCTAAGGCTTAGATGCATGCTTGATATCGCTTGAACTTATGTGGGCTCTGTGATTACCTCCCCTGAGAACAGATATCTTTTTGCTCACAGATTGGTACTTTGACAGATAGGTTGAGTGAGATGTATACAGCATGTTCTACCTTCCCTCTGCCCTGTGGATTTTATCTCAGTCTGGTTACTGATCTTGTGCCAAGTTGAGTAACGGCCTAGTAATGTTTTTTCGGAGTGCCTGCTAAAGTGCTGGCACTGGGCCTTGTTCAACAAGAAAGATGCCTCTATCATAGTGATGTTGATGGGACAGAAGGCTCTTTTTTCATCTGCACTTTTCAAGAACAATGTACCCTACTGTCAGAACCAGTCCCTGTCCAATAATCCTACATCCATGTGGGCCACATCTTTCAATGTGTATTTTCAAATGTGACACAGATTTTTTCATAACCTAATTTGGCGTGATTCAGACACAAACCCTTTTTTATTCTCTCCTGCCACAGGGAAAACCACATGTTTATATAAAAGCACCACAACCTGCAATTAACCTTCAGCACGCCGCTGCTTTGCCTGCACTTTCTCTCTGATCCCTCTCTGCCCCACTACTGTCTTTATTGCCCTATAAATGCTCGCCTTTCAATTTAACAATGGCAGCATTATGCCACTGGATCAACTGTTATCAACCCTGTAATTGTGTGCCAGGAACTCAAATACTCTGCTAAGATTTACCATCAAATACTTGGAGCTTCATACTCTTAGTGTACAGACTTAATATTTATTTATTTATTTAGGGTGCATAGCCATAATTTACTTGCCTGTACTCATAAAGCAAATATCTACTTTGACGTCTGTACAAAAGAGCAAATATTTTTATATTTAATGATGGTTAACCATATAATTTGTCACTGTCTAACTGTTAATAGCATTTGTTTTCAATTTGGTAACACTTTGTACTCAACTGAACTCCACCAAGTAATGCAATGGCCAGTTTTATCAGGAAGGTATTACTAAGAGCAAATAATAGAAGCAAATATTTTTACTCTTTATAATAGCTGATTATTTAATATATATTTATTGTGCTATTAGTAATGGAAAGATGAAGCAATGAAAGTTTTGTGTGTGATCTTTCAGCAACCTTTCATACTCAGTTATCTGCATTTACCCACAATGCATGTGTGTATTTGAACATGATCAATGACCAATTGATATATTTTTATTTCATAATAGTTTGTTATGTATCTGCTGTGTTGTTAATTATAAACTTTGAATGAAAATTCTTAATGGCTTTGTTAATAGCTTTGAAACTTCAGGAATATCATTAAGCTGTTTATATTAAGATGAGTTATGCTGTATGTTCAGTAAATATTATGTCTCAGTAACAGTGAATAATTCTGCAGCTACTTAGGAAACACTGTGTGAAAGAAATACACTGTATATTCTATACTATTCTCTATCTTTTATTTACTATATTTTTTAATTAATACATGTCTTATTTGTTTTTGGGTCCATACAGGTTATGGTAGTTGGAGGTTTTAAAGACTTTACAACATGTTAATATACTGCTATCATTCATGCACTTTTTTTTTTTGTCTGTAGGCGAGCAGCCCTTCCCGTGTTTGGCTTCCTATGGTGCATCGAAGGCAGCACTAAATCTCTTCATTAACACACTTCGTCATGAACTGGAGCCATGGGGAGTCAAAGTGTCCACCATCTTACCCTCAGCATTTAAGACCGGTGAGAAAACTCTGAAAATCTGAATAGTTCTACAGTATAAAGTACAAGATTTTTATTATTAACTTTTGTCCTTAACACCGTATGTCAATTTATTTGTTCACATAAAATGTTTCCAACTAATTTGTCTCATTCACTTTAAGTCCTGTCATGATTGGTTAATTTTGTCTTATAACATTGGTTCATCTGAAAATTTAGACCCTTAATTCAGCTCCAAAGTCCTAATCAACAATCAAGCTTAGCTTTAACTGTATCAATACCACGTAGAAAATTAATTAATTAAATCATTCTTGTGGTGGAACAAGAATTTAAAACTTGTACCTGCAGATTTAATCAGAAAGGCCAGGGTTTATATAGCATCAGAAGTAGAACTTACACTGAGAAATGCCCATGTAGTTTCATGATATACAGGTTAAAGTACATATAGTTATGGAAGCCTTCAGTGAACTGCCTCTGTGCTCATTTCAGTAATGCCTGATACTCCTTTAAAAAGTCCCATTCACTGCCAAGTACAAATACTGTTTTTGTGGTTCCAGTATGATGCATTACATTTGGATTACGTCTTAAAATAAAACAGACATTTCAGTTCTGCTCTGTTAATTGCGATGCTCACAAGCATTCCATTGTCTCATGGCTGTTGCATACGGTTGTTACTAAAAATGTTAGGCATTATTGAAGCACTAATTTAGTTGGCTTTGCTGTCAATTGAAGTTCTGGAGGTTTACTAGAGAAATGACAGGATAAAGTGTATTCACAACCTGTTTACATTCCTCTGATGCATCTCAGATCCTTCCACTCAATCACCTTCCCACCATTAGGCTGGCACACAGTCCACTAGTCCTTGCCAGTTCATCTAAAACATGGCACAATAGCAGATGTTCTGCCTGACGTTGAGGAAGCAAAATTTATTCTTATGAGAGAAACAGACATGGCCAAGTGCATGTAACCTTCAAATACATTAACTGTCTGCCACTCACATCAGTTTGAAACAATAACTGTTCTAGGTGTTTTCATTTTGAGTAGATGGAGAGATATTAAATTATAGTTGAGCTTGAAACATAGTAATGCTTATCTGCATGCCTATCATTCCTGCCTGTTTAGTATGAATAGAAAATGCTAATTGAAAGTGAATACAATAACTAATTGGAATAATCATGTCAAATTTTGCAATTAAGTAACTGTTTATGTTTGTAATAATGTCACAACATATAGTTACTGCCAGATCAAATTCGTATATCTCCAGTTTTGTGTGTGTTTTTGTATTTTACTTAATTTTTATATTTACATTCAGTGAAACTATCACAATGACAGGATTATAGAATATTTGGATTTATTTTTAAATGAAATACCATTATTAGTTTAAAATGTTTTACTTTTTCCTGTAAAACAGTACACAATGTTTCATAAAATTGATGACTTTAAAAATATCCGTTTAGACATTTAATATCCAATAGGTATTTAAAGCTTAAAAATAGTTCACGATATTAAACTCTGACCTTTTGCCGCAACACAGCATGAAAAGCCTGTACTGAAAAAACAACTTTTGCCGTTCCCAGGTCAGAGCAGTAACACTGAGTACTGGGAGAAGCAGCACCAGCAACTGCTCCAGAACTTGTCCCCATCCCTTTTAGAAGATTATGGTGAGGAATACATACAAGAGACCAAGGACCTCTTCCAGTGCCATGCCAAGATGGCCAACGAGGACTTGAGCCCAGTCATCAACACTATTGTTGAGGCTCTGCTATCTCCAAAGCCTAGTGTCCGCTACTATGCGGGACCAGGGGTGGGCCTCATGTACTTCATTCACAGCTACTTTCCCATGAGCATTAGCGACAGGTTCCTCCAGAAACTCTTCTTGAAAAAGAAGGTGATTCCTTTTGCACTCAGGAAACAGAGCAACATGAGCCTACTCAACCACAACAACAACAACATCAGCAGCAACAACAACAACATCACCAAGCCAGAGTAACTTCAGTAGAGCTCACTGTACATAGAAATGCTATAGGACCACTGATGTAATCCACTCATAGTGACATGATGGCAATGTGTGTAGTTGTTCTTGTATTGATTTTTTGTTTTATATACTGTACATGTTTTTTTGAAGGGATCGTTTTTGCAGTGATGCTTTGTATATTTTTTGAGAAATCATTAGTTTGGCAGTCCCATTTTCAACTGGGCCAGTGCACTACAAACATTTTGCTATGGTTCACAAAAAACAAACAAACAAACAAAAAAATTAAATTTGTACAGATTTCTTTTTTTTTCTAGATTATTTTCTTGATGTGCCTTGGTAATAAGTACACTCCCTATATCACACTTTATGGACTTTGGCCACAAATTCAAACACCATGGCCAGGGTTTATGTTCCCCTGATCTGAGCTACATTCACAAAGCTCACCATTCCCTGCTTGCTGCTAGTGTGAGAGCCATTCTAAAATGCCCTAGAGACTGGCCCAAGTTGATTTAGATGTCAGGTTCCAGTTCCTTTCAACAGAATGACAAATTTGGATTTTCTTGCCTTACCACTTCCAAATAACTTAACTACATTCATGCATCTGTAATTAGTTTTTTTTATATTAAATATATTTGCATGAGTCCTGTCATGTGACAGTCATGTGAAAATCAACCAATAAGCAATATGTCACTCCCTCCCATCAACACTCACAATGGCCACATTTTTGTGAAGAGACCAATAAATATGTTCAGATTCCTAACAGGAATCTAGGACCTTAGAAGTATTTTTTGTTTGTTCTTTTTGTGGTTAGTTGTTGTTTTTCCATATTATTATTATTATTATTATTATTATTGTTATTATTATTATTATTATTATTGCTGTTGTTGTTGTTATAAATTGGAGTATTTTTCCCAGTTTAAATATGAACCACTTAAACTGTGAATTTTGTACAAAAGTATTAATAAAAAGACGCAGAAAAAAAATCTTGTAAATTGTTCACTTGCTCATTCTTAGACAATAAAATTTTATTTTTAAGTAAATGATTTACAGTCATGTATTTTTATTTTTATTTATTTATTTTTGTAATTTGGGAATGAAATGAACATTGTTCTTTTGTCCATATAGTGGAGTGAGTGCATGAATGTTTGAGTGACTGAGTTACAAGCAAGTTCTAAACCTTGTTAATTAATGCATGATCCACAAAGGCATTTTCATTTTGTAAATATTATTTTCTTTCTTTTTTCATTCTGATTCACCCTAAAGAGAAACCGATGCATACTTTGTTTAGCTTCCAGTTGAAAATGACAGACACTAAACAGGTCTGTATTATTATAATTAACTGCAAACTAACCTTTTTCACAAATAAAAGTAAACAATCTAAATGTTTTGTACTTGCATAGTTTGAGCTACAGTTATCTCATTAGGATAAAAAAAGTTTGCTAAGGTTCTGTAAAAAAATGATTAACCCCCAAAGGAATACATTTGGAGGAACACATTTGTAGGACAAGCATGAAAAGTCAATTAGAAATTGTCTGTATGCACTTTGTTCCATGGTTCCATGGCTCTAACAAAGCCCAGAGTTGGAGCTATCCAGAGTACAAACGAGCCAGAATGTGCAATGATATTTCCCTCAGCTCAGATGCAGCAATTAGAACATTCAGAAACCACAAACATTTACATGGACACATCCCTTACACCCCCTTGCCTGGTCAGATAATAGCACCCTATCCCATTTCTTAAGTCCTGACTGGAGCAAACAGTATCCAGGGTTCTTAGAAATGGCCTTAGATTACCTGGAATGAATGACCAGAATGGAAACATGGAGGACCTGGCTTTCCTTCTCAGATGGGAATTTGGCCTCAGATTTGGGGTTTCGTTGCCAGTGCATTTTACTGTGAAGCATGTTTAGCCCATTAATTACATATCATGCTTTAGGCCTGTGTGCAGCTTCTTAGATAGCCAGGACTTTTGTTCGCACCAAGGCCGAAACGGTCACACGTCACACTGCCCTAGCCTTTGCATTGCGTTGAGTGAATCAGAACCTCAGGTCAATCACTGATGAGCACTTAATACACAATATGAAAAGTCCTGGTTGGTAAACAGAGTGAAAATAACATAGAGCTATACACATCTCTTCTCTGATTTCCTAACACAATGTCATTGTCCATGTCAGTGTCATGCAGACAAATAACAACAACTGGAAAGCTGTAAGCAGTTAAAATATTTACACATTAGTATATTTTCATTAACAGTCAGAAGGCACAGTTTTCTGCAGCAATAAGCATGTGTTCTCTGACTTCTGCACAGTTATGCAAGTAGATAAGATGTTTAATGATGTTTAATTGTGCAAACACATTTTTTCTAAAGCTAAATATAAAATATATATATCAAATATAAAGGCAATTATATATGTAATGATGTATTTATAATATATATTATATTACAAATCTATTAATTATATTATGTAAGCATTAATAATACAACAAACCCAGTAAAAACACTTAAGTTAGAGTTATGAATTTGAAATTTCACTAAGACTTTTCCATATGTTGCCGTCTTTCATATCAGTCAATCAACATTTCGCCATCACTCTTTTTCATATTGTGACATGCCTTGGAAAAATGTGACATTTCTAAGAATCTGCTAATTTAAACCAGGGTATATTTCAGGTTAATGGCTTTAACATTAAGAAAGGCTTTGGCACGCTACTGACTGGATTAGCCTTGTGGAAAGTTTTGGTCTAAGCCTGACTGTTCTGGACAAGGGGCATGTGTCTGATTGTCAAGCCTGCAATCATTTGTTGATATATTCTATTGTATATGATTTCTTCTACCTTAAGTCAATCAATAGCTGGCCAAAGCTGTACCAGTGCACCAACATTAGCATGAGCCAAGGGGACAAGCAATTTACTGTTTACAATTACAAAGGCCCATAGTCTTTGAGAGTGTCTCTGAGAATGTAATCATCCACATGACCTGACCTCTAACTGTGGCACCTTAACAGCGAGATCCATTGACCTGCAGGCCTTCGCAAAGCAAATATCAATCAGGATTCTCTCCCCTCTTATGCCTGGTGGAGCTATAAAAATAATAAATAAATAAATAACCCAACTGTTCCCAAGCATTGAGTAACAGTTTCAACAACAATGTCACTAACAATCCAAAATTAGCCCTAGCTTAGGGTCAGGGATACTAGAGGACATGTTGCTTTAGCTGCATTCCAATCCAACCCACTTGCTGAGTACAAATGTTTCCAATAGAGGTCCAAAAATGTGTAATTTAGGCCCAGCTGCACAGGAGGAGGAACAAGGAACAAACGGGCAGTGCGAGGTTGATTCTGAGAAAGAGGCAAAATTAATGATGCACTTGGTCAACTGAGGTAAATATTTAGCCAATCTTAGCCAAACCACAAGGAGGCGTAACAAAAAAAAGATGTGGAGTAAAGGGCAAGTTATTTCACCATTTAGCAATAGACCAGTAACATACAGCTTAAAAAAAAGTAAACAGAACAGTGTGGTCCAACTTCACCTCATAGGAAGGGTCACCAAGCTGAAAACAATCCAGCTGCTAGCTCTGATTTCTAGCCTAAAACACTTCATTCAAATGTCACGCCCATCACCAGGGGTCTTAGCCCCCTTAGAGCTGCTCCAGAAAGCTCAGTCTCTGTGGGAAAGTCTGAAAAATAATGATGAGTGATGAACTGACCAGGTGGGTGGTTTCAGAAGTGAGAGCAGTTGTCTGGTGGAATATTTTTGTGTCCAAAACCTGGCAGGGTTATTACAGGTTCTCATACATTGCAGCCTTAAGTTCTAGACTTTAGCAGGATATATTAATACAAATGCAGGTCTAAATGTTTTTTTTTTTTAATATTGACTGTAAGTTGATGTTTCTATATTATATGAAAATAAAAAATATCGAGGCTTTGTTTCAACAGTAATAACTTTAGAACAAATGGCAAAAGGACCTTTGACTGTTTTATGGCATAGTGGATAACAACTCTATACCTCAGGTTTAATTTGACCAAGTCATTGCATTATTCACAATCCCTGGAAGAAATCCATACTCATGTATGAGTTAGCATACCTCATTAATATACTTAACATAACTGTAACATAACTACAGGGTGGGGAATTTATATGGATACACCTTCATAAAATGGGAATGGTTTGTGATATTAACTTCCTGTTTGTGGCACATTAGTATATGGGAGGGGGGAAACTTTTCAAGATGGGTGGTGACCATGGCGGCCATTTTGAAGTCAGACATTTTGGATCCAACTTTTGTTTTTTCAAACTTTTTGGGAATTTCACAAGAAAAGCAATGGTGCACTTGGTTTTAACATATCTTTATTCTTTCATGAGCTATTTACAAGTTTCTGACCACTTATAAAATGTGTTCAAAGTGCTGCCCATTGTTTTGGATTGTCAATGCAACACTCTTCTCCCTCTCTTCACACACTGATAGCAACACCGTAGGAGAAATGCTAGCACAGGCGTCCAGTATCCGTAGTTGATGTGTTGAAGTTGAAGTTGATGTGTCACATGACCCTCTTCCCCTTGAACGAACAAAAGTTGGATCCAATATGGCCAACTTCAAAATGGCCACCATGGTCACCACCCATCTTGAAAAGTTTCCCCCTCCCATATACTAATGTGCCACAAACAGGAAGTTAATATCACCAACCATTCCCATTTTATTAAGTTGTATCCATATAAATGGCCCACCCTGTATAATCAGCATGAGTCACCAAGTGTAGGGTCTAGGCCAAAAACAGCATTCTGACAAGCTGGGTGATTTCATTTTTGAGGGCAAGTGCTCAAGCCAAATAAAGGGTACAATTATTCTCATATATATATATATATATATATATATATATAT
The DNA here is from genome assembly GCF_029633855.1 of Hoplias malabaricus. Taxonomy (NCBI): domain Eukaryota; kingdom Metazoa; phylum Chordata; class Actinopteri; order Characiformes; family Erythrinidae; genus Hoplias; species Hoplias malabaricus. Next base: position 46,349,973 of record NC_089819.1, read on the forward strand.
ATATATATATATATATATATAATTTTATTTTATTTTTTTTCTTTTAACCACACACAGTAGTATATTTAATGTATATATTTATTTTTGTTAACACAATCAATACAAATCTAATCAAATATCTCAAAATATTAAATAACATAAATAATAGAAAAACAGGTGAAAACAAGGCCATATTGTACATTTAAGTAATAAGTAAGATTGTAAATTAAACAAAACTAGTGAACATGTCTAGTTTGTAAAACTGCCTTTAAATTATATAGCAGTCTGTCTCATGCAGTTTGTTTCCCTCCCCTTCATTAAACATTACAAACGTCAGGGCTTTAATTTTTCAGCTCTGCTATAATGTTAAATGTTGTGGTTAATTTTGCACCAAACAACGTCAGGAAATGCACAAACACTGTCAGTACCTGTCTGCCTGATGATGCAGGTCAGAGGAGAAGTGTGTGGCAGCGGTTTGGCCTGGTGCTCAGCACTGCATGAGTGCTAACCAGAGGAGGAGGAGGAGGAAAGAGGGGCAAGACGGGAACTTGTGAGCACCGCGGATCAGATTGGGGCAGAATTCTCAGAATATCTCAAATAAATGACTGTCAGATCTCAAAACTCTTTTGGGAGGAATTGATGACAGAGAGGGTAATTTTTTATTTTTAAATATTGATGAATTAAGTAAAAAATTGGGCTCAGCAGAAAGGGTACTTTTCTCATTCAGGGCAAAAGGGCAGGTGCTTGAGAACTAGTAGAGGTCTATCTGTGTACGTGCCTGTGTGTGCAGTTGTCTGCTGAGGTGCCTAAGGGTGTCCAAACACTTGCAGGTGTGGCTCTCCTGGGGCTTCTACAGCGATTTAAGGCATGAGGTCCTGCACATTGTCACAGTGTAGCAAATTTTGGGAACCCAACACTGGGCCTTCTGCTACAGCAACACACTCAGGAGTAATCTAAACCTGTGACGTTTCTAAACACCAAGGAGCCCTGGAGTTGATGGAAAAATAGTTACCCAAGCATCTGTCATACTCACTTCAGTGGGACTGATCCAAGACCGCAAAAAGGAAGGTTTTCCAGGAACAGCACATCACCAAGTACAGCATGTCCCAGTGATTTACGTGCTTTATTTCTTTGATCTTGCAAACGTAGCAGAAACCTTTGAGCGACTGAAATTAAAATTCTCAGTTCCTAGTGATTTACATTATCTTTGATGTTTCTTGCTTTTTATTGCTTCTTCTTGCAAACATGCATCACTTTGCTGTGGGTTGGATAAAAGTACACGTGAGTGAGATGACCTGAAAAAATATGTTCCAGTCTGCTGTAAATGGGACACCAATCTCTTTTTCAGCCTCAGTGATTCAATTGACAACTTACTTTCAAACTAACTTGGCATGTCATTTGTCTTTTAAACAGTAAAAATTCAGGGTCAAGTTGAAGGTTATAACTGTAACACACAACCTTTCTCTTACCTGCCAGAACAGGTCATTTAAAATCTAACCTATCACACCAAAATGCAAATTCAGTATGTGAGTGTTCCACATTGCATTATACACAACTGAATAATATACTGTAAATAAAACACTATCACTAAAACCTTTTAATACTGTAGTCTTTGTTGATGTATTTAAGTGACAGATCATGCAGCAAGCATTCTCAATGTTTTTAAAATGTTGTTCAAGGAATAGCAAGGTAAATGGATACTTTTACACTGAAACATTTGTACACAACAATGAAACACTTGCACACACTACACTGAAACACTTGCACACTACGCCTGTATATCTCACTGTAACAGGAAGGTGGTTTCTGAAGAAGTGAGCATGCTCAGTAGCACAGAGGGAAATGATGTTTGATAAATTCCTGAGCTTTGACTTTTTTAAGAAACGAACAAAGATTTCCCCCTCTCAGGTTTTATTGGTCTTTGCAGGTGACAGAGCGGGTGCTGAAACACTGATCTAAAGTGAATTAGAGACTGAATCTATGAATACAGGAGACCCAGTAAACTAGGGTGACCATTTTGTTTTAAAAAAAGAGGACACATGGGGCAGGTTGGCAGCACAAATGCTTCCATAACTATGCAACTCTGCTGCTGAAATGTAATACATAAACAGATACTGGTTAACAAGATAAAAAACAAATGCCTTTTCGGACAGACTCCTTTCCATTTAACATTTGGCCCTAAGCTAAAATAATAAAATAATATTTTAGTCATTTCTTGACAGTCTGTTATCATTGAAACCTGTTAAATTTTGTTCATAACAATCTACAAAACTGAAGCCCTGTTTTAAAGTGACGTGTTTACACCAGAAATTTTTATTTTTTACCAGATTTTAATTTTTAATTGCGTTTTTTAAAAGTCACTAAAAACAAGCACCACATTTTATCAGCCAGAAGTAATACAGACTTGATAAATGATCAGAACATTGCTGGGATCCAGACATTATGTAAAAATACACATTTCATATTTCATAAGGTCTGGCTGATAAAACGTGCTTTATGTGATAGCTTTAATTCAGTCTCTCTCCTGTTTCAGCTTTATTGAGTTGGTCTGTTTTCTTCTAAAGTTAATATTAAACAGAAAAACTGCGCAGATGTAAAAAAAAGTCAGTAGCGTTCAGGTGTGTCCATGTATTTGTGTCGTTATAGGGACACCCTATACGCACCTTTTACTCACCTACAACAACGTCATCATATGTCATCGAAGTGCACACGTCAAGAAAGGTATTAGGGCTTTTTGTAAGAATTGGGACAGGGGGAAGACTGTGGACTTCAAAATCCCGGACAGCTTTGGAATCCCCGGCCGGACGCATTTTTTTTAGGTCCAGAAAAGGGGTCATGTCCAGCGAAAAAAGGACGTCTGGTCACCCTACAGTAAACACACAGCAGTGCACATGACTGTGAACTGCGACCAAGTGAGTGCTGTCGCCGCAGGCTGCTGTGAGTTTACTGCGGTCTCCTGTAAAACCAAGGGGAGTAAACGTTTATTCATTTCTTAAAAAACAAATCTCAAAGCCCACATATCTAAAATCTAGTTATTAGCAAATATAATTTTCCTCTGTGCTACTGAGTCAGCATACAATACTCAGTGTGTTGTGCAAGTGTTTCAGTCTAATGTGCGCTAATGTTTCAAAGAGTGTGCAAGTGTTTCAGTGTGTTGTGCAAGTGTTACAGTGTATTTTGCCCTAGATGGCCTCCAATACAAGTTTTTAATGTTTGATATTTTCATCAATGACATTATACCAGTATGTTTCAAAAAGATGGATCCAGTTTCAAAGCAGTATATTTAAGTTACACAAAATATTTCAAATGTACTAATTAATTTTACTAAACATTTAATAAATGTTATGTTATTATATGCATTAATAATGGGTGGTTTTTAGTTTCAAATATGTAATTTTAAACCGGTTCCTTTTGTAGAGGCTAGATGCAGTCTTACTACTGCAACATTAGCTATAGACGTTAAGCTCTTTTTTATTGTCACTGAGTGTTGTGAAGTACTTGTATCATGAATTTTGTTATTGACTCTCTGATTAATAAAGTTTATCCAGTAAACTCTATCACTAAACTTAAACATGTATTTTTGCCAGACCGCCTACCGGGCCGGCCTAGAACAGGCATTTTCGCTGACTGATTCCTAATGTTGAAATGCACGAGTAGGAACTCATTCATTCATTCATTCATTCATTATCTGTAACCCTTATCCAGTTCAGGGTCGCGGTGGGTCTAGAGCCTACCTGGAATCATTGGGAACAAGGCGGGAATACACCCTGGAGGGGGCGCCAGTCCTTCACAGGGCAACACACACACACACTCACACTCTCACACCTACGGACACTTTTGAGGCACCAATCCAGCTACCAACGTGTGTTTTTGGACTGTGGGAGGAAACTGGAGCACCTGGAAGAAACCCACACGGACACAGGGAGAACACACGAGTAGGAACTTTTAGATCATATTTATTTCACAGAGAGAACTTAAGGTGGCGCTAATAATAATAATAATTCTGTTGTTAGTTCAGCCATATTTCACATTGCAGTTTGTGAACTAAATTTGAAAAAAATAGAACAATACTTGGGCTGAGATTGATGACATTTCCCAAGAACTCAAGAACACAAGTACAGACAAGTTGAGAAACAGCTTCGGCGTGGCGTTAGTTATTTCACAAGGTCAGCAGGACGGCTCAGAAATCGGCAACATTTACACACGTATTATATCTCACAGACAGAAGAGGACTGCTGAATTTGTCTTATTTTATGTGAGTGTGTTTTTGTCTGAAATATGGTAAAGGGAAGTGGAGGGGAGACATTTTGTGGCATTAGTGTGTTTATAAAGCTCCATATAGCTGCGCACAGCCTCCGTTGACTTCACATGCTTTATCCTGTTACATTGAATAAATAGGCAACTGTAATTCTTAAAATCAACAAAATGTTCTTGGTCTTCTTTTTTTTTTTTTGTGGTAGATCATCTAGCATTTATTTTTAAATAAAATGCATGTCGCCACAATTCACATGTTATTCCAGTTTAGTGATTCCATTTCAAAATGAGCTAAATTATACCTAAATCTCTTTGATTAAGAATTTTGGTTGAGATAATCAATATGGTTTATTCTTCATAAACCAACAAAGTCAAAATATTCAAGCGTAATAAAGAATTCAGGGGCGGCACAGTGGCGCAGCAGGGAGTGTCACACAGCTCTAGGGACCTGGAAGTTGTGTGTTCGATTCCTGCTCCGGGTGACTGTCTGTGAGGAGTTGGTGTGTTCTCCCTGTGTCTGTGTGGGTTTCCTCTGGGTGCTCTGGTTTCCTCCCACAGTTCAAAAACACACGTTGGTAGGTGGTTTGGTGACTCAAAAGTGTCCGTAGGTGTGAGTGTGTGTGTCTGTGTTGCCCTGTGAAGGACTGGCGCCCTCTCCAGGGTGTATTCCTGCCTTGTGCCCAATGATTCCAGGTAGGCTCTGGACCCACCGCGACCCTGAATTGGATAAGCGGTTACAGATAATGAATGAATAAAGAATTCAGAACAAGAATTGAGTTTTGTGGGTCAAAATGTTAGTCTAACCACCCTGAATTATGGTTATCACACTACTTGGCATAGCATGCACAGAAACAGTAAATGTATTTATTGGCAGTAAATGTGAAAAAACATTTAATCTGTTATTTAATATGTTCTTCACAAGGGCAGCGCGGTGGCGCAGCAGGTCGTGTCGCAGTCACACAGCTCCAGGGACCTGGAGGTTGTGGGTTCAAGTCCCACTCCAGGTGACTGCCTATGAGGAGCTTACTGTGTTATCCCTGTGTCGTCCAGGTGCTCCGGATTACCTCCCACAGTCCAAAAACACACGTTAGGTGGATTGGTGATTCAAAATGTGCCCAAAGGTATGTGTGTGTCACCCTGTGAAGGATTGGCACCCCCTCCAGGATGTGTTCCTGTCTTGTGTCCAGGGATTCTGGGTAGGCTCCAGACCCACCACAACCCTGAACTGGATAAGCAGACAATGAATGTTCTTCACAAGCTTTTGTTCACTTACAAACACCAAAAGTATTCAAAGTCAGAATAGATGTTAACATAGATTTTCAAATGTTTTTGATATACTGAAGAATGAAGTTTTGATTGCAACTTATTAGTAGTTTATTAGCAAATTATATTTTAAATATCTATTATTATATTGGATTAGTCACATATTTGTGTTGAACTGTCACAGGATGGATGAGCTGTGTGATTTTTTAAGGTCTTGGAATGTATCGGAGTATAAGTTAGTGAGCTTGTAATAGGAATGACTGCAATTGATTGATACTTTACCTCTGTCTCAACAGTCATCTTGTCTCTTCTTCTCATAGTTATCTTACAGGAATCCATTGTTCACATAGAAAGAGTGAAAGACTCTCATTCTTTATTGTGGGCAGATCCTTAAAGAACTAATATCACTTTTTTGTAATGAAAGTATCATGCTGGCAGATATATCTATCCAAGTGATACTTACTTTTAGAAGGTTGCAAAGGACAGCTGATGAAGGTAGTGTTTTTTCCCACTTTGAGGAATGATTTTAAGGTGCCTTACTTACACCATGATTTTGGTCAACAGCAGTGGGAGAGTATAGGTGGAATAATTGCATTTGGCTGGCAGAAAGATAAGTACAGAGTCAGATCGTGATATCTTTGAATCATGTCGTTTAGATTTTGAAGCTGTGGACTAGGTTGAATTGCTGGAAGTAATGGATCTTCATAGCTGTCGAAGAGTTCCTACAACTGATAGTATTGAAAAACTCTTGGAGGATTTTGCGCACCAGAAGCTGATTCAGGTATGGGAGAGGGGTAAGTTTAGTTGAGGAATTAAAATGTGCAATGGTGAGTCGTGAGATTTTGTCTGGATCAAAACATGAAGTAGTAAAAGCAACAGAGCCAGTCACAAAAGCAGGAAGGAAGGAAGGAATTTCATAGAGTTAACCGTTCCATTTGAGGATGAAGCATTTGAAAGGAAGAAGCTGAAGTACGCGGACTTGGCCGCTAAGGTGAAGGAACGTGGGTGGCAGGCACATGTAAGACCGGTGGAGATAGGTGTTAGGGGATTTGAAGCCAATTTGGCCAAATCCCTGCTTGTGCAGTTCGGCATCAGGGGTTGAAAGGTCTAGTCATTTGTTATGAATAAGATGAGCACAGATTATTTGGGAACATGCACTGTAGAGATGCTATTGTGGTTGTTGGAGATGTAGCAGGTAAAGTTCACATGGAACTGGTGGCACTAAGCATGCATTAATGGTGCAACTGTGGCTAGGTACAACCTTAATCACCAGGGAGGCCAGTGCGGATTTACGGTTGTTGATGGTAAAGGAAACGGTAGGACTGTAAAGCTGGCTTGGAGGGGGGAGGGTCTGGGACGTCAGACTCCACTGTTGAGCCATCTGGAGGTGTTGTGGCCTTAATTCAGTGAAACACCAATGAGAGGAGGTGCCTACCTGATGACCCCTGTGAAGAGATATCCTATCTGTTTCAGGTTGATCCTCTTGAAAGTGCAAAAATCTTTGCATTTCATCAACATGAACATTTTCTATTCCTAAATCCAACTTCAGTCATTCAGGGCAACCCCCAGCTTTGATTACTTCATTCATAAAACAGCCAGCAATTACCATTGGGTCATTTGTTTTGTATGCTTCAAGCCATATAATGCTCCTGGAAAAGTCATAAAAAACATACTACTTATTCCCATTCCCATCAATACGCCAAAGGTACTTAAGACCATGGCTATGATAAACTTGCCTCCACAACCAAATACTTGACAGATCATCTCAGATCAACTCCTTCACCATCTAGTAGCCGCAGCAGAAGTCGAACTCTTTTCCTGTCAGTTACAGTACCACTGAGCCAACATTTTTGGTGCATCCCTCCATGGCACTGAACAAAGGTTTGCAGTTGCTGTTGAATGAATGCTGCCATCTCAGCCACATCAGTTTTGTTCTTCCCATGCCAAAGCTGCTTCTTGCTTAAAAGACTTTCAAGGGTGCGTTTGCTTAAAAAAATCCCATGCAATCCAGCAACAAAACTAGGATTTTATCATTTATTCTTCAATGTGTTTATAATCCATTTAACAGGCAATCTCTTCTGATTTTGTGATTAAAAATAATTAAATATAGAAATTTATTTCAAAGTTTCTGATGACTTACTATCTCATAATTATGACTTAATATCTAAATATTATGACATAGTATCTTAATAATATCACATAGTATCTCATAATTATGACTTAGCATCTCATAATTACGACTTAGTATCTCATTATTATAACTTAGAACCTCATAATTATTACTTAGTATCTCATTATTATAACTTAACATCTCATAATTATGACGTAGTATCTAGTTATGACTTAGCATATGGCCTCTTTTTTTAAGTGGCAGAAACAGGCTTCCATACAGGCTCCATACTGTGCATTAAATTTTTCTGAAGATGTCTGTGTGTTTACTGTTGTTTTTCCCCCTCAGTATTTAATGACAAGTTTACTTCAGAGATACTGTTATAGGAACTGCAAGCATTGTTCATCTCTCTCTTTTTTTTATTTTATTTTTTTATTTCAACAGCTGACAGCAGCTAGGTGAAACACCTGTCTATTTCTCTGTTCCTCCAGAGCTAAAGATGATTAAAATCACCATAAATAATGCAGATACAGAATCTATGGTGCTATATTCCAAGGTGAATCTGAGAGCTGAGGGGAGCGAATTCCAGTCTCATGAAGTGAGGTGAACATGCAGTGACAGCATTTTAGGGCCTATGTAATCTTCTGTCCAATGGTGTCTGTTGGAATGTTGACTAATTACACAGCTGCCTAGGTATACATTGCTAAATAAAACACATTAGTGTATATTAAATATTAATGGTATAAAATGGACTGTAGCTTGTATAGCATAATGGATGTACTCCATTATATACATTACATACATGGCTGTACTCTACTAAGCAAACACATAATTCTACATGCTTGAGAAGACTTCCAATGCTGCATTTGCTTACCTCTGTACCATGATTGCGCTTGGAAAAATGTGGATGGATTAACATTGGGATCAAATTTCTTAACGTATATGTTTCAATATTTTCACCTCTAAGTCTCGTCTCATCACCACCACAAGTTTAAAGTCTTCATTTTGACTACATAGCCCTTTAACAAGTCTTTAGCAATTAGCAAAATTAGCTAGCGGAGTGCAGAACTGGAACAAATTGTTCTTCTACCTAAAGATATCAAAGCTCTCACAGTGAGCTGATTACAGTTGGTATAGAGAAGCACTGGGAAACAATGTTCTGCTCTGTGTCCTATGTCCTGGTTTATTATTATTGCTCTTTATCTTTTACCAGATCCTCATTGTTGATGCTTCAATGTCCTAGTGGATAAACGCAGAACATCCACACTCTTTTGTTTATGTGGCCATCAACATCACTTTCTGTGATGAAACTGAGTGTAATACGCAGTGGAAAATCAGACCCAACATGGCCCCATCTCCCTTTTACCCAACAAGCATAGGTTTCCAAAGCCATTGTCCAGTTGTTTGTTTTCTTCTGTGTGGTGGTTTTGTTCTGTGTTTCATCTAACTCAAGTGAGGTCATATGGGGTTACTAAGGATCAGGACATCTATAGGCATTGAGTTTGGTCATTGACCTTCCTTAGGGAAAGTCACAACACAGTGCATGGAGCATTTGCCAAGGAAACCAATGAACCAGAAGACAAGAGGGCAGAGGAATGTTGCGTGGATCATGGCCCAGCACCCTTTGTGAGTACCTGATTAACACTGGCACCAGATTTTGGGTGTGTTAATTACCAGCCAATGGTTAGAGACAGCAATGATTCAATAGCATTGATGTCATCTATCAGCAAAAATGTAATAGAATATGAACAGGGGAATTAGAGTGATAATTTAACTCATAACTTTTGTAATGATCTCCATCTACCTCCTTTTGTCTGTTTGTTGGATATATCTTCATAAGATGCTGCATTGTATAATTGGACATTACATCAAAAGTATATTATCTGGCATCTGATAGATGTTTGGATTACATTGCATAAGCATTTGTGTTTTGCCGGGTCAGTGTATGTACTGTAAGGCGACATCAGTTTTCAGATGAAATTTTTTTTTTCTGTTTTAGGCCTCAGAGCTGCAGAGTTTACAGCACCTCACTGGCCACACATATATTGTTTAACGTTTCCTTCCATCAAATGTGCAACTGCTGTGCTGTTGCTCTCTGCCTTTGCATGTATATGTCATAGTCACTGAGTGAAAAATAATACTGTATATGTTCTTACATTCACCAAAGGACACAGTGGCTTTGATCTGAACCCAAATACAGCTCGAGACCATTCTCTGGCCCGACCATCAGCTATGACCCAAACAACAGCCACAATTTGTGAATCTGAACAGGAAATTAACCTTGAGCCCAAACCTGATTGCCACGTAAGTCCTTAAAATCAAGCAAAGTCTATAAAAAAATATCACAGCAAATCCCAGCATAAATCAAATTTATATAATGCACGGTTGCCACACAGACCAATAGAACCTTGGGTGACTCCACTAGGAAGAACTTTATTTAAAGTAAAATAAAAAAAAAAATGGAGGCAGGGAAACAAATATAAGAGTAAATACAGGTCATAAATAAGTTGAGGCCAGGCTATGACAAAGTGTGAAGGTAAATTCTTAACTTAAATGATGATGACAAGATATGTGAAACATTGTTAATTTTTTAATTCATTCATTCATTCATTGTCAGAAACCACTAATCCAGGGTCGCGGTGGGGCCGGAGCCTACCTGGAATCACTGGGTGTACCCTGGAGGGGACGCCAGTCCTTCACAGTGCGACACACACGGAAACCGGAGCACCTGGAGGAAACCCACGCGGACACGGGGAGAACACACCAAACCCCTCACAGACGGTCACCTGGAGAAATACCCTGACTCACACAATGCATTTGCAGACTGTGAGTGCACTCTTAAAAACATATACCAACTAAAGTAAACGTAATCTCATTTTTCAAAACAAATCTAAATCATTTTCCATAACTCATTGCCATATGCCATTAATGAGAGTGGCCAAGCTGAAATTCATGTGTCTTTTCTGAACCTGCATGAAATAATATTTGGCAGCATCTCCTAACAGCACCTTTGGCAACATTGATATTCATATCAATTCAACTCAGTTTTATTTATTTATTTGTTTTTACAACTGGCAGAGTCACAAATCAAGTTTACAGAATTCCAGATTCTAGCTTTAATTGAGGAAAACAATTCAACAGTGTCAGGAACTCCACGCCCATCCATTATTGAGCTGGATGGGAACCTACAACTCATTTGAGGGAACATTTGTTTACATTGATGACAGTTACCATGCAGATATGAACATATCTATTACATCTAAATGTAGTCTTGCAGTGCAATTTTCTACTGGTAGTGTATAGATATGTTGTTCATTTTGTTTATTGTTCTGAAGTATCATCAGATTTAAGAAAAGTGCTATATGAAAGATGTTTATGATGTTCTGTGTCATGAAATGTTTGGCTGTGACATCGGATGGTGTTGTGCCAGATTGGAACACCTGCATCCTGTGATGCTCAAATCCCTGTGCACACTTTGGCTATGTATTCATTCTTGCCAGACAGACTTCTTTCCTCGGGAGAACCTTTTCTCCCAATGCCCCAAATGGCACATGCCTTGTTTCCAGGTAATGAGTGAAATGTACACTCCATAAATACCAAAGAAATGCCCAGGGCCCATTTAGAACTAGGTCATGACTTTGTTTACTGTATAGCAGTGTGCAGTATATGGCCAAAAGTTTGTCATCATCTAACAAGGGAGTTAAAGATGCACCTGTTGTTGACACAGGTTTTCAGCTGTAGATATACACAGAAAAGCACTAACAATAGAGTGTGACATTGTAGCACCCCACTCCCAAACCACAACTAATGGGGTCAGAGTCTTTGGGAGCAATGCAACTGTCTTCTCTGAGAGTTGGAGCATTACCTCTGAGACAAGGAGAATGACTTGTGACCCAGAACAATTTAACCAACATTACACCTCACTAAATTGTATGAGAGACAATAAATTCAAATTCTAAATTCAAATTCAAAACTGATTTCAGAGGAAACACTGGGGGAGCAGTTTTACTATTATGCCATTTGAGCAGTGCTGTCTGGGACAGTTAAATCCTTTACCCAAGGACACAACCAAGAACAGTCCCAATCAGTTAGGTGATAAAAACCCACAGCCTTCAGGTTGCAGGGGAAGATGCACATATCAATTTACAAATGTTTCAACTTTGTAAAAAATGAAGTTCAGCTGTGAGCAAAGTGTATCTTGGTTGTGTCTGCATATGAGTCTCTGGGAAGATCTGCAATGCACTACAATGCCATGTGTTCTGCTGTTTGTGTTTCATCCTCTGTCTCAATACAGTTTGTTGCCAGAGGCTTTTCTAAATTTGTAGTTGACATGCAGGTGCTCACTTGCCTACTTTACAATGGTTACTACCATATTTCAACCTTGTCCACTCATACTTAAAATATAATCTTTTTATGAGCAGCTAATTAGAGAGTTCCAGAGACATTTCCAAAGTGGGTAACTGCGGGAGCACTGAGTTCTCACATGGAAACATGAGAACTGGGGTTGCCAGAATCAGCAAAAAAACCAAAGGCATCTTTGTGAGTCATCCTCACATCCTTGCCCCACCACTAATTATGGGGATGTTTAATCCAGGGGGTGAAAGGAATGCCATTGTGCTGAATTGCAGGAAGTCTAAATCCAATTAGAGAACAGCAAATGTACCCTTAAAAATTCAGTTCAGGGGAAATCAGCCAGTTGCAAATCTATAGATGATTAGATTCAGTGTTGAAAGGAGGAAACTCATTCATACTCCAACTCATCCTAAAATATATTGGATGCAGCTCCATCAATCCAGAGAAGTAAGCTCTAGTCTAAACTTGGCATTGAGCATGGTGATTTTAAGTTCATGTTTGGCTACTGGAACACATTTCATTCTATTAGTCAGTGCTTTTCAATGGAAGTGATGCTGGTGTGCGAGTACAAAATTGAACCCACTGAACTGATGTCTATTAACTGGACATCCTAACACTTTTTTTTTGTTCTACACACCTACTGTTCTTTTTAATCATGCATTGCCATGGCTTGGTGCTAAATTCTACTTGGGGGCTGTGTTATATTTTAATAAAGATATGTCACATAACACATTTAAGACAAATCAAAATATATCAGCCATTTGCAATTGAAATAAACAGTTTGAAAGATAAAGTATTCTAAAGAAATACTTTAGAGATTGCTTTACTGAATGTAATTTCAGGTTAAAAAAACACACATGGTACTTTGTTGCAAGGGCTCATTTGTTCTTTACAAATTTACAATAAGTACATTAATGCGAAACATATTTTTCTCAATGTACACTTGAATATTTTTCCTACAAAATTTGACCTTGTTACAGTTCTTTGTTCATTGGTCTTTTTTCATCATTTATATTCTCATGCACTAATAAAGGGATATCTTTCTGATGCCCAAGTTAGGATAATCAGGATTTAGTTCAACAAGAACAAAATCTATATTATTGTTGCTATGGTAATACTCTGTTTCAGGACATTTCTGTTTTAATATCATAGTCTGATTATATCAGCTATTTCTTTCAAATGAATGATGATTTCACAATGAATAAACCAATAGAAGCTTTTGGTTTGACAGTGTCACTTTGTTTCTGTATTATGCAGATTCTTTTTTTTTCCCCCTAAATATAATAACAGCCCATGTCCTTCTCCATTACGCCCTTTCAAAAATGAATGATGTTCTGTTTCGTACATTCCCTGGCCAGCTAACAATTCATTTAGGGTTGCACTTGCGTAACAGTTTTCCCATGTCAAGTTTCCATTGCTTTCTCTTTCTTACTTAACGGCCAAAATGGCATTTGTAAATACAACCCATTCCTGTTTTTAGGCACTGTGTTGCCTCCTGGGATGAAAGAGAGTGAGATAAGGTTTCCAGTGATGGCAGAGGAATGTGAGATGAGAGAGTGACATGGGTTCAACCCTCTGTGCTCCTCTCTTGGCTACAGAGCTCACGGCTGCTAAGATAATTTACTGTCATTACATTCATTACAGTTTATGCCATTTTCTGTCTTCCTATCAGTCATACACCCAGCACATTGTGAAGCTAAAAAGGCCATGATTGTTCGGGGTAATTGAAAGAGTTTTTTTAATGAGCTCCAATCCTTAGTGATTTTGCACACCGGAAGAGGGGTCACCAAGGGTTCAGGGAGTGAATGGGAAAAAAGAATCAAAAGTGCCTGCTGACCAAATCTCATTTAAAAAGAAATATGACACACAGTATGGGAGTTACAGCGTAGGTCTCTACTCTCTGTGACCATTTCATTTCCAAAGAATGGGCTGCAAATGTGGGCTGGAACTTGATCTTTTACACAATTGGAAGACCATCTAATCACTCCCAGATCTTAATCTCAAAGACCCCACACTGAGGAAATTTCTTATTCCTAGTAATTTGGTGATTTAGTGTATAAACAACATTTATAAATGTGCCATATCAGCACAGTCTATACATGGAAAATAAACTATTTAAACAGCTTGTCTGAATCCACAGTTTGTGAAACAGCATAATTTTATTGGCACCTTCTCATTTAATATTTTTTCAGAAATGAATGCTATCCATTGCCTTTTTATCCTACTTTGCTGTGTTTGTTGGCATTTGGCCATAAGAGCATTAGTACTGTCAGGTTCAGATGTTGGATGATTAGTTCTGGATCACAAATTGCTCAACTCATCAAAAGTACAGGAAGAGGCTTGAACACTCTAGAGATTGATGTTCTGCTGATCCAGGGGAGGTTACACATCTAATCATACATGGGATTGAGCTTGGTCATTTTAAACTAATGTGTAGCTGATCATAAATATCCAGTTTCATTTCATGCATTTCTACTGAATTTATACAAACTATGACTGCCAAAGCTGAATGTACTAATTATAAGGGATTCATGCTTATAATTGTTCCAGCCGAGACAAAGACACATTATAGGGCAGCCAATTGGAAATAGAGTTATTTAACATGTATCAGTTTAAAGGCACACTAATAAAAAACAACAAATTGTTTAATCTTTAATTCTAAAGGATAAAGAGGGACTGAAATAAGTTCAGGTAAAAAGAATATGAACATTCTGGATATATATATATATATATATATATATATATATATATATATATATATAAAACTACATAAATATAATAATCAAAATGCAAAACAGGTTTCTAAAACCAGTGTCAAATATATGAATATTCATTTCATTAGAATGGTCTTTTACCGTGAAATATTAATTGAAATATAAATTCCAAATAGTATAAATTCCAAGTTGGCAGCGTAAAGTGAAACTGTTTACATAATTATGGTAATGCAGTGTTGTGGAAGAAATGAGAGATGAGATAAAGTGCCAAAACTTATGTAAACAACTTTCTTTTTATTTAATCTGACATTACCCTGCTCTCATCCAGCTGGCACACTGCAAGTCTCACCCACACAACCTGCAGCTGAGGCCTGCCAACTCAAAAGGTACAATACAAAAGAATATGAAGACACACACAAAATAAAAAAATATTTTGTTTCTAAATCACACACTGCTGGCTCACTGCTAGACACCAGTGTAGGAAGTTCTAATACAAACCTCAGACCAAAAAGCTGGGACAGAATGTGCTAACAAAAAATAGTTAAATAAACAAATAGATACAACCACAATCAAACAAGCACCACCAAAAAAACAAAAAAAAACAAAAGGAAAACAGGTAAAGAAACACTTAATCCATTAATTTGACTGGCAAATTAACACCTATAAAGAAAGACTCTAGGTTTGAATTTTATGGTAACATCTTTGTGTTCTGGTAACAACAAAAGAGTTCATCTTCTTTGGCATGAATAAATGACAACCATCCATTAATCCATTCATTGTTTCAGCTTCTGTAACCACTACTAAAAATAGTTCTAGAGGCAGCGCTGTCTTGGAGGAAGAAGGAATGTAAATGGTTACCAGCCAACAGGCAAGTCTCAATATAATTGATTAAAACAGATTTCTAATACAGAGCCATAAATCAATAAAACCCCACCTAGACCCTTGTGGTTTTCCTGCTCTGACTGCTGCCAGAAATGACTGCAATATACTGTACACTTAGTTCTTTGTTCATAATTTGTTAGAAGTGGTGCTTGAATGGAGGATAATGAAAAAATGAAGCTACAAAATGTTATAGTACTCTGCTGCTTATGAGACTGATTATGAAGACTTACTTTCCTGCACATTAGAGTTATGACTGCTACCTCAGAGGAAGCTGCAATAAAATTCTGCAGCCTATGAAGCAGATTATAAAGAAGTACATTTTGCACACTTGATTTAGGATTGCAGCCTCTGAAGAAGCTCCAGAGTGAAACAGTAATGCTCTGCTTACTCAGAGGCGGCAGAGCATTACTTTATAACGTTCTGTAGCTGCTTCAGAGACAGCAGTCATAACTTAAATGTGCAGGAAAGTACAGCAGGGCATTATAACATTCTGCAGCTTCCTCTGAGGCGAGTTACATTATCATCCATTCAAGTAAAAGAAAATACAGACATGTATGTAGCACTTCCAACAAAATATGTAAAGGAATTAAGGCTACAGTAACAAAAATGAATTTTTTTGTTAAAAATGTAATGTAAAAAATTACATGAATATGAAAATTATAGGGCAGCACAGTTTCCTCCCACAGTCCAAAAACGCACGTTGGTAGGTGGATTGGCGACTCAAAAGTGTCCGTAGGTGTGAGTGAATGTGTGCGTGTGTGTTGACTTGTGAAGGACTGGCGCCCCCTTCAAGGTGTATTCCTGCCTTGCACCCAATGATTCCAGGTAGGCTCTGGACCCACCGCGACCCTGAACTGGATAAGGGTTACAGATAATGAATGGATGAATGAAATTATATTTCACATTTATTCTTCTTGAGTTATTCACCAATGCATGCTTCAATGCGTCATTCCATTTCAGATGACGTACAGAGAAGTTGGCAGCATTTCTTTAAATTGTTGACATATGGCTCTCAATGTGCACAGTACTGTCTAAAACAAATGCCACCTAACCCTTTGTGGATTTAGTGATGTACAATATTTATTGACATTGACTATTCAAAAGTATTTCAGCGCATGTGGTAATATCCAACCAGTTTTGAATTAAGTAGCGCCTGAAGGATTGAAGGTCACTGCAATCAGTGATTTTTTGGCCTTACCCTTTATACAAATACTCCCTTTATCTTTTGATGATATTATACAATATGGAGAGTGAGATGCTTAAAAATCAGAATCATTCATGGCAGCTGTGACAGAAACCAGATGTTCAAGATGTGAAGATTCTAATGACTATAAAAGTTCCTTTTGCAGAAAGCTATTGCAATATTTTTCCAGATACTTTCATTGCTTAATGCTTAAATGTTTTACAACAATTCAAAGACAATGTAATTTGTTCATGTAGCAGAGGGACATGCATGACACAGACAAAACGGTTCCTGAAGAAAACCTTATCTTACATTTAGCATTATTATATTTTAAAAACTTAGAATACATAAGTAGGCCACCAAATCATGTTGGACACTAAGTGAAATTGGAATTTGTTTGAAGCTGGAGTTGTGATTATCACAAACCACGGTCCTTCTCCTACTGCTACCACTTCACATTAAACCTCTCTAAAAAACAGTGTACCTCCAGTGATGGCTGATGATGAATAGCTAAGGTGGCTGATTCCATGTGTGAATTAAGAGCTAGCATCTAGACAATTGGCACATTGCACACCACATGCAGCAGTACCACAAGTATTAAGCATTCTCTAAAATAGTGCACTATATAGGACCATAATGAACACATCTCAAGTTACATATGATGAAAGCACATTAGGGCTATATATGGGAGCCTATCAGAGGTAATTTCCAACCATTTAAAAATTACCCAAAGAAATGGTACTGTACAGAAAACAACTTGACACCAACTAGGATCATGATATTCAGAGGTAGGACAAATCTTCTAGGATACACATCATTAGTGTAACACGTGGTCGAATGTAATAATAAAGATTTCATCTCTTTCCCTTTTAGTGGCACGTCACCTGATGGCCCTAATGACCAAATCTCCCATGCTTACATTTTAACCATAAGAACATTCAGTAAAAAAATTATCTATTAGGTGCAAGGTCTATTTTGAAGTACTTTGGTCTAAAATAAATATTTGAAGATAAATTAAATTGTAATGAATAACAATTAGGCAGCACGGTGGTGCAGAAGGTAGCTGCAGTCACACAGTTCCAGGGACCTGAAGGTTGAGGGTTCAACTGTCTGTGAGGAGTTTGGTGTTTCTTCCAGGTGCTCTGGCTTCCTCCCACGGTCCAAAAATAATTAAATAAAATAAAACCCACATGTTGGTAGGTGGATTGGTGACTCCAAAGTGTCTGTAAGTGTGAGTGAATGTATGAGTGTGTTTCATCCTGTGAAGGACTGCCACCCCCTCCAGGATGTGTTACTGCCTTGTGCCCAGTGATTCTGGGTGGGCTTCGGACCGACCCACCACGACCCTGAACTGGATAAGCAGTTAGACGATGAATGAATGAATAACAATTGTACTTAAGTACATAACAGTAAATGTTACTAATCGCCATTTACTATTTGGGAACTGTTGTGCTTGTTATTGGCAAGAGATGAACATTTTATTTTTACAACTTTTTAAAGATAAAGGGATTTTTTCCATAAATTATATAATGAATAAGATTTTGCAACCTCCAGGAAGCAACAATTTAAAACCTACTATTGTGTTTTGGCTCCCTCTGCAGGTAACAGTCAAAACTAATTCTCTATTCACAAACATAGATCAATATATTTAAAATTCATTATTAGGCTGAATAATATGATATAGTGACTAGTCAAAAGGCTTGTTAAAGTTAAAATGCAGATGCACATATCAAGACAGAAATGTTAAACATAATGCAGACTATAAACACATATTCCTTATAATATACTGTATATATATTTTGCATTTATAACACAAAACACAAGCAAGATGGTTACAGCAATACAACATTTTTACAGCATGAGATGCCTGAATGCAAGGTTCTTTTTAATCTAGTTATATTCATCTATAGGTCAGAACTGTCACACAAGGCATTCCTCATTCATAAAATTTGATCTACACCATAAGTTACTGTTGCACTATTTCAACACTAAATTACAAAAAAAAAAAAAAAGAAAAGAAAACAAAAAAGCACAGTTCACATTGATTTCAGTTTCAAATACACAGAATCAGGTGTTCATACATTACGAAGAGCAACATTTTAACAGAAACGTTTGCTTCTCATCTGATATTTGCTTCATTGCATTGTAAAAGATAAACACACAGTACAGTGGGATAACGAACATTACAAATGACCAAGGAATCATATGCTTTACAAAAGGGACATCGCTATGTTTTTAAAACAAGTTTAGAATTGGAAAATGTTCTGAAATTAAAAGGATTTAATTAGGAAGCTGTGCACAGACAAGTTAAAATAGTGGAATGTTTTAATCAGTAGATCATGCAAGCCTCTGTGTCTTATTCATTTTTACTTTTATTCAATTTTTCGGGCTTGATTTCTCCATCATGGAGAGGTTCTATTGAATTATAGGAGCTTGTGAAGATGCAGCATCTCAGTAAACCTATAGAACTTATCTGTATAATAAAATACGAAAGGCCAAACTGTAAATCTGCTCTTCTGCTATGAAAGATATGTGGCAGAGACCTGATATGTGGCAATGGCCTCTTGTTGAGAGAGCAGCTGGTCTATTTGCAACCACATGTTTAAATGTGGCAAAAATGAGGGCTTAATTTTCGGTAGACAGAGCAGATGCATTGTACGTTCTGATGAAATAGTAAGCTTCCAAAAGTGTCTCTATACCACACTGGTCAGACTGTACAATGTACTCTGACAAATTAATGCTTCATCTTCAGGGATCAAGAAGAGGAATGCATGATTTTATCCAAGATGGGTCAGAGAACTAACTGTAAGCAAGGTAAAACCTCAATCAAAGGAAGCTGCTTCCATAGATAAGGGACCATAGAGAGACAAGTAACACATTACAGAAAAATAAATCATCAAATGTACAGTACTTATAAATAAGAGGCAATGCATGACATTTGGGAGGAGGGAATTAATGGGCGAGTCTGCCATTAGAAAATAGGGATGTAATTGTCAATCTTAGCACGGTGCCTCTGTGCGATGCACTCTGCAATCCACACAATGTTCCGGCATTCCTGCTCCTTCAGCTTCACATAAGCATAGAACACACTGAAGTGGAATTGGTTAAGGAAAGCCAGTTTATTCAGCTTCACCTGCAGGTAAATAAAACAGAGATAATTAAATACTGGACATCATTTAATGTGTGAAGAACAACCAAAGTCAGACCACTAAGCAAGGTGTGTGACTATTGGTCATAAGAGGACATACACAACCCCTGTTAATGCATGGCAATACCACCTGCCACAAATTTTCTGTAACCAGCACTCTTTTGGTGCTCGGAGTACGATAAATTCCCCAGCACACCCACTAGCTAAAGAAACCCTATTGTTAGCTAATGATGTTTTCCTCTGCAAATGTATTGTTTATTTTTACTGAATGCAACTGCTCTCAAACACACAATCATGTTTTAGGTGCACATTTCAGTTATGCTGAGCTTTGTTCCACCCATAGGCTAAATCAGGGATGTCAAAGTCATTTTCACAGAGGGCCACATCAGCATAATGGTTGCCCACAAAGGGCCAGATTTAACTATAAGACAGTGTAAAAGTTACTAAATGTAACCAAATGTAATGTAGAACAAATGTAAGTACTCTTTAATGTTAAATAACTCTGAACGTATTACTTATTCAACTTATAAATATTTGAATATATGTAAAAATACGTTTGCTTGTTGCTCTGTTAACAACATAAATCCTGTTAATTTGTCGGGTTAGTTGCGCATCTCTGCGGCCAGCTGTGTTGCCAGGTTTTCGGAGAGTTCCTTAATTTGGTCGTGACATTTTTAAATGTCTGTATCCGGTCGGGAGACACCTGCTCACAGACCTTCAGCATACACTGCTTCAAAAATGCACCCTCTGAAAACGTGAGCAATTTCTTCCGCTACAATAAAGCTAGCTTTCACAGCTGCGTCGTTTTGGGCTGTAGCTCTTGTGAATATATTTTGCTGCGAACATTTTGGGATCAATATTTGTAGCTATTTCTTAATTCCACTTGTTGGAGGGAGGAAAAAAAAAAAAAAAAAAAAAAAAAAATCACATTGAAGAGGATACACTGCAATCTAATGGTGGAATACCATCACTTAGCGGGCAACATAATCGGCATGCATTGTGGGAAATGTAGTTTAAGGTCAATGCATGCTTTAGAATTAGTGGCGGAATAATTAATAATTAAGTCTAAAAGCGTGCATTGATCATAAACGCCATATCCAACAATTCATGCCGATTATGTTACCCGTGAAGCGACGGCCACTAGATTGCAGTCAATCGGATCTTTTAAGCTCTTGCGGGTCACATCAAATGACACGGCGGGCCACATTTGGCCCGCGGGCCTTGAGTTTGACACATGTGGGCTAAATGAATGACGTTTTGACTTCTGGAAAATGCTGATTAGGACACCATCATCCCCTACTTTCAATCTTTATAAAGCATTGGAAACGTTTAAATACTACCTCCATCTTTGTAAATACTGGAAAGTGATGATGAACACATACACTTACAGAATATTTCTCTCCGCGTTGTTTCCTTAGTTAAGGCAATTCAGTTTGAGGATTCCAAATACATGCTTCAATTGCAATTTTATGCCAAAGGCAAATAATAAGATGCTTGAATTTTTGGAGCTGCCAGACTGCTCCTCTAACCTCACTAACCTCATTGTCCTCCCCTGTTCTGCCTCCCTCCCACCACCCTCATTTATGCTCACCTCGTGCTCAAAGAAGCGATCCTCCAGCGTTTTGTCTCCTGGGTTGCTGCCAGCACCCTCAAACAGGAGTTTGTATTCCTGGTAATAAAAAACAGCAGAGTATATCCTACAGTCTGTGATAAAAATCTTGTCGCTTATCCAAGTTGTAGGAACAACAAATAATAACTTGAATTGTAGTTGGATCAAATGAAATCAGAAATGGCTTATATGAAAGGCAAAGCCCTCTAGAATATGCTTATTATACCAAATGAGTTTCGTTTAATTCATCGAGTATTATCATTTAATTAAAAGAGAAAGGTCAGATTTTGCTTAGACATAAGTCTTGTAGCATACACCAATAATGTTGAAATTACACATTCTTTATTTTGAATACACATACATGCTATAATAACATGACAACATCATTTATGGTGCCTTGGAAATAATAATTAATATCGTGTATGACTTCCATGAGCTTGGAGGACTGCATCCATACGTCTTGGCAATGACTCAAATAATTTGTAAGTCATCTGGATTGGTAAAGAAAGCAGTCTTGCAGGACTCCCAGGGTTCATCAAGATTTTTTTGGTTTCATCTTCCAAGCCTCCTCTTTACCCCAGACATGCTCAATATGTCCATGTCTGGTGACTGGGCTGGCCAATCCTGGAGCACCTTGATCTTCTTTGCTGTCAGGAACTTTGATGTGGATGCTGAAGTATGAGTGCCACCCTGCTGCAGAATTTGCCCTCTCTTATGGTTTGAAATGCAATGAACAGCAAGAATGTCTTGATGCTTCAGGTTGATGTTGCCATCCACTCTGCAGAGCTCTCGGACAACCCCATACTGGCTGTAACCCTAAACCGTGATTTTCTCCTCCACCAAACTTGACTGTTTTCTGGCTGAATCTTTGCGGTTTCCAACAGGTCTTCTGCTGTATTTGCAGCAATTGGGATGCAGTTCAATGGATGATTCATCAGAAAAATCAACCTTCTGCCACTTTTCCACCATCCATGCTTTCTGCAAGCTGTTGGCACTGGCAAATGCAACATGATTTTTTTGTTGTCTTCTGTTTAATGCTGGTTTCTGAGCACTAATTTGGCCATGGAGACCACTGCGTCAAAGAATTCGACAAACTGTTCTTGTAGATACAGCGTTTTCTCATGACAAATTTTTCATGCACCTCCACTGCAGTTGAAAACGGGCTCGCCCTACACTGTCGAAACAACAAACGGCCTCTTGAACAGTTTGGATCTGTCTGACCTGGGCGCGTAATGAACGTCACTGGTTTCTTGAAATCTTTTTCTTATCCTCTCCACTTGGAAACATTAAAGATGTCTGCCACCTCAGCAGCAGACCTGGTCTTCAAGGTCTTGATTATCTGCACTTTGGTTTGTGGTTGAATTTCTGGCATGTTGTCAGAGGTCAGGTTGCACTTAACATGAAAGTCTGGTGTGCTGGGGTTCTTTTTATATACACCTGGGAATGTGTTAATTACATTATATGTCCCAGGTGAAGCTCTAACTTGTGAATGGTTGAATAATTTAAAGACAAATGTTTAGTTTCCACAATGAATTCAAAAGTAGAAATTGCTTAATTTATAACTCAAATGGATTTAATTCAAGAATTATCTGAAACAGCATCTAAGAATTGAGCCTTCAATATATGCCTTATGGTTTTATAGAAGTGTTTCCAAAAATGAACAATAAATCATTAGTTTGAAGGCCTGTCTGTTTTGTTTTTGGGATATTCAGAAATATGCCTACCAATGGGTACTTACAGGGTAATAGTCAGCCACAGCTTTGACCTGTTCATAGTCATCAGCACGTGCTAGCTGGGCCAGTCCCTCTGGATAGAGCTTTCCACAGTGTGGGAAGAGTTTTGCACGGTCCTCCTTCGACAACTCTGTTCCAAAGGAGTTGATGGTAATGATAAATGCCCTCCTGTCTGCTTCAAACTAAACAAGGACAATGGGGAAGAGTTGTTAAAGAACAAAGTTGTTTGAAGAACTAAAACAGTACATTTTCACACATATACTTTCAATGGATGAGGAACATTGTGCATGCTGTTCTTAAAGGTTACATAAACTTTACCACCATTTAAGGTTTTTAGTTTACATTCACCTGATTTATTTAATCATTATTTCAAAGTGCATTTTAAATATTTTTTAGTTGTATTTGTTAAATCATTTAATTAATTATTTAACTATTTATATATTTATTTCATGTGCTTTTCAGCCTTGCACTATGAAATAAATAAATCTGTCATCCGTCAGAGGATGGGCCTAACTCTGATCCAGTCAGATTGATTGACTAGATTGCGCAGTAAGGCAAGAGATTGATTACGTATGTAAGATTCATTTTTCCGTCTACTAACGTTTTAAGAGGGCAAAATGAACTCATAAGGGAGGCTGCAAATTTAAGAGGCTTTAAATTACACCCCTGCAGTTCCTTTATCTTACACTTCATCAGGTTCCACCCCAGCACCCGACAGTCTGTTAATGCTAGCTAGGTAGAAAAAGATCCTTGTTTTAGCCAACAGCAGGCTATCAATTGGACTCGATCAGGGTTAGGCCCGTCCACTTGCAGATGATGGGTGTTGTTGACAGATTTAATTATTTCACGGTGCAAGGTTGCATGATATAAATATATAAATAATTAAGTAATTAACTGATTTAAATAATAATAATAATAAAAAAGATTATATAAATAACAAAATTATGTAAGCTATTATTTCAAAATGTAATTATTAAATGAAGCGTTTAATTAATTAATTTTCATTTTAATATATTATGTCTTTATTCATTTAATTCTATAAGTTTTTTTTCACAAAAAATCCTCAATATTTTTCTGAGACAAAGCTGAATTGTTCAATGTCTGAAACCTTACACTGTTCTTTAAGAATATCCTAAAATATTCACTGTATCCTACATACAACACAGAGAGCAATTAGTGTTGCTCAAATCTGCATTAACAGAGCTCTCTCAGTTATGCTCACAATAAACATAGGTGACTGGACTGCACAGAAGATGCAGCAAAGCAAAGTAGTCACAGGTATAAACATCATGATCTTCTATAAGGTGTAAAGTATTCTGAGGTAAAATTTAAGGGGGCAAATTCCCTGTCCCATATTGCAGTAACAGGCTTTACAGAGTTTTCAGTTAAATTATGATACATCCTAGTTACACATCCGCTAGAGGGCATATGTGGTTGTATCCAGTCCATCATTGGATGAACAGCTATACAAGAGCCCCTTGGAGCACAGATCTTAATTGCAAGTACAATTTAAGCTATTTGAGTAAATTCTCACAAACAATGTTGTATAAGGCCTTGAAGCAAATAATCAACTCACCTCCAGAATAGGGCACATTGTATCTGCTGTTGTCCCACCTAGGTTGGTACAGAATTTATAGAAAGCTTCAAGATAAGCCTGGAAAACCAAAAAGAGGATATATGGCTCATTCACAGTTTTAATACACATTACATATGTGAAAATGTGAATATAAGCTGTATAACCTTATAGAGGGTGTTACGAATAATCTCAATATTCATCTCATCTAAATCCTGCTCTGAGATGCAATCTTGGAAGAAAGCAGCTGAAATAAAAAGCAGATAATTGATAATCATTTAGAAGGCGCAGACCAATTATTACTAACAGCCTTAAGATTAAAAAAAAAATAAAAATAATAAAAAAAAGGATTTAAGGAAGAGTTGGAGGGCATGCACCCCACACCCGGCCCCATTCAAATCACATACAATGGTTAAAATGGTAACACCTGCACGTATGTGAACATGGAAAAATATATATATAAAATTACATACAACTAAGAGGAGCTGGTTCATATAAACCTAAGCCCCTTTCACACATGCACAACAACCCAGAATTTTTCTGCACTTTTCCCAGATGAGCTGCATGTGTAATCTTTTGATGCGTTATACTGAATTGTTTATTCTAATGTATATTCCTGTCCTAATTTGACAGTACATTAAACGGAAAAAGATATAATAACGTAGATTGCAGAAAGCATCTACGAGTTGGTGCTTAAGGTCTAGATAAAATGACATGTTGGACTGCTGTCTCGTTTCCAAGGCTGCCTAAAACTGTGTTCAACAAGATGTTTCATGCCAGGCAGTCCCTTTCCACATCATAAAAAAATACAATGTGAGTTTATTTAGAAATCTTATAAATTGCTGTGATTGTCTTTTAATAACTCTTATATTTTGAGATGAATTCTCACCTAGAGGTGTATCAACCAGGATTGCATTGTAGAGTTCAGCAGGGGTCTGAGCAATGTTAACCGCCTCCATTTGCTCAAAGCTGCCAAGTGGATGGCATTTGGGTACCAACTCTGAGATGGCTCTCTGGTGTAGAGTGCCCGTGATGAGGAGAATGACATTATCTATCATATAGCTGTAACTGCAGTACAAATTAAAAAACAATGTTAGTCATAATATTCTAGCTGTTTTCATCAGTTGAAGCACAAGAGAAAGAAAAAAATGAGAATTTCACCACACATATATTTACATGGGCATTTTATGAAAGGTTCACTCCTTGTGAAATACACTCCTCAGAGCTGTCTAAGAAAGGTGTGGGTGTGGTCCAATACTAATGACAGTGAGTGACTGACAGCTCTATCACTGGAGAACAGAATGCTGTTTACGTTACCATAGCAACACACAGCCACAAGACAGAGTGGTAGCAGGTTTTTTTCCCTAGGTTTTTACTCTGAACTGCGATTGTCATTTTACACAAGATACACAATTAAAAGGCACATGCACGTAGAATTGGCATTATACAGTCATACATGTACAAACATAAGGATGAGGAGTTCAAAGATGATTTAGAAGTTCTGGGAACAATCATTTGCGCTCACGGTTGGCAATGGACTGTGTAATGATACCTTAAAGATGGTCAGGGGCCGGTTGCACAAAACACCTTAAGTTTTCCCCCTTAAGTATGACTCTAAAGGCTTAATTTCTCCTTAGCTGAGGGATTTACTTAAGGGTGTTGCAGAGTATCCCTTAAAGGTTTCTCTACATAAGGAAATGTGTTAAGATGTTTACTGCACTAACAGATTTTTTTATGGGAGTAAAATTCTATTGTTTCCATAGAAACCGGTGTTTACATGCACTCACTGTGATACCTGTTATTTCCTCTCCTGTACCAGCTCACAAATTTCAGCAGACAGACAAGGGCAAATGATGCGGCACACTGTTGGCTTATGAGCATGAAATACCTCGTCTATTACTGACTGGAAGGATTCCGTAGCATAAAATCAGAGAGCAGTCAGAGGTACCTTAAGTGATTTAGCTTAATTGGGTTGCTAAGGTGTTTTGTGCAGACTTTAAGGATTCCTTAAAGGATAAGACAAAGGTAAGGAGAAAAAAAAAAAAAACTTAAATACATAAGTGAGCTTTTAAGGAAACATTGTGGAAAGGACTTAGGGTTTTTTGTGCAACCAATTGTATTTTTAATGAAACCTTAACTTTGACTTTAAGGAAAATCTTAACACGAGGTGTTTTGTGCACCCAGCCCGAGGTCTTTATCCTGTTTACTGCTGGATGGGCAGCCAGCAAAGCCACACATGAAACGCTGGCTTCTAAGCTTTAGCTCACCAGTCTCATCAGCTCAGAGAGGAGGCGGGGCTATAGTAGCCTTGTGATTGGTCATAGTAAGCAGTTTCCCACTTTTAGGACTGCCCATTCTACATTGAGAGGAGAGCCGTGCTGGTAATTTTTGAGGAGAGATTTATCATATTTCTATTCTGTTTAGAGGGTTCCCAGGGACTTTTTTGTAATTGTACATTTTTGAGTAAATTTAATTCACAGTAGTTTATTTTACTTAAGTTATATTTTGATTAATTATTTTTATATTTAGTTTACTTTAATTGCAATAATAGAGAAAAATCTAGTGAGCATCTTAGCTTGTAAAGCAATTTAAATAAAGCTCTGTCGGAATAGAAAAGATTCACTCCTGAAAGGCAGTGAATGCACAACAGCAGGCGATGTAGTTCAGTCCTGGTGTAATTATGCTCAGAAACATCAAAATAAGCAGTAACAGAGAGAATACACTGGCAACTTGTCTATTTGTTTTTTTTAGTTTTGAAGCAAATTAAAGAAAAATTATAAGCAGCTAATCACACCTCTGATTTTCACAAACCAGGGGAAGCACACAGCTGTTAGCTGGACAGCTGATTAATCTCAACTAAATAAGTCTTGTGCTTTTACACATTTGATGTTTTCTAAACTGTTTTTATGCTCTATCAAGAGTGCTTGTTAGCTAGGCAATTAAGCATATGTACACAAATACTGAGGATGTGTTAAAGAATAGTAGGACTGTCACTAAAAATACATTATTAATTGAATCCTTTACTTACTATATGGTTCAGTAAATATTTCATCTTAAAGCCACTGAATGCCATTCATATCTATACTGTTTGTTAGTGCAAACAGAATCTGATTTGTGAATTCTCTGCTCTTCTATACTAAATGCTTTTTAACAAACTTTCAACTTTTAGGGAAAACATTAGAACAAAATTTTCACACATTAGAAAAATTTTTTCTAACATGTTAGGAATGTACCCTTTATGTTATTGTGTTCATTTAGCTGCAAAATACAAGCTTCTATGAAAAAGTAAATAAATAATTAAATTTTGTTTTATTTTTAACAGCTAATTTAAATAAGGCTTAATGCCAAATGGGAAACAAAAAAAGGTGAACAAAATTCTTAACAAAGTATAGGTATAAATAGGAAAAGAACACTTAATACCTTTATTTGCACCCAAGTAAATAACTATATAAACATTTACAGCATTTAGTAGATGCTCTTATCCAATCAAATAACATACACCATCAAATGCAAAATGCAGCTGGTAATGTAGCACAACTAACTCATGTATAAGGTTAATATAACTTTGCTATAATATTTAGGTGTTGCAGAAGCATTCATATACAACACTTAACTTATTCACATTAGGTAAATCATAAAAGGCAACACAAAACAAGGACAAAAACAGCAACTGAGAATGTATGATTAACTAACATTTTAACTTGCATATTACTCACGTGATGAAATCCATGAAACTGGCTAGTGGCTCATATGACTGGTTCCTCATGTGGCGGAACTCAACCACCATTTTCTCCTTCAACTTATCATCTATCACCGATACAGTGAGAGGAGAAGCCTCATTAGCTAGAAAGCTTCCATAGTCGGTGCTCTGCAGGTGCAGCTTCAAATCTGAGAACACCAGAAAGCCATAAAAAATTATAATAATTAATAAAAACGAACAAAAAAACAAACAAAAAACCAAGACTAGTCCAAAAAGGACATGGGTTAAAGGCTAAGCACCAGCTATATGAAAGTGTCAAATAAATAAATACAGTGGAATTTGAGTTCCTAACTTGTGTTTATTGATAGTCAGAAAACATGTTATTTCTACTAATTCAAGGAATAAGGTTTAAAAGACTGTTTGGGGGTGTTAAAACTTACTTCGCCTGTTTTAGTTGGTGTTAGTTAATGTTAGCTTGACTTGCTAAACTTGGTGGCTCAGATTATACTCGGCTATGTAGTTGCATTACGGAGGTTTATAGTGTCGGATGAACTCGAGTTCGACTTCAATCACATTTACAAGAATAACGGTACCTCTAAATTTGAGTTTAGCTTATTGCTAGGCTATTGTCATGAATAATGTTGGTTATTTAGCTAGATACTGTCATGACAGTCAGTCATAACGGTGTTTTACCGCAGCATTGTTCAGCTGTTGTCCACCAGTGACGTCACGGTTGCGTTCAAGAATTTCCGTAGCAAGCTCTGTTTTTTCCGTCAATTTAATAAATTGTCAGTTTTAAAGCAAATTAAGCTGCTATTTTCATTTTAATTCATACTTATATCTGTCAGTAACTAAAATAATGAAACTATTTTATAACTAGAATAATGAAATATTCATGGAGGTCCATTAAGTGGTGTTTAGCCTTTAAAAATTCTAATCAAATCAGCATATCAGATTTCTAGGCAATTATAAAATGTCAGTGTTGAGTTGGGAGATGTTGAAAGAGTTGATTTTTGTCTGAGAAAAAGAAAGATGTATATGCTTTTTCCAAAGTTGTGATATAACTGTTTCCAGTTCCTCAAAATGATGACTAGAAAAAGGTTCCAGTGATTCAGAAAGAAGCAGGGTAGGCTGCTGCTTTAAAGGGTCATTATCGGAATGACATGTCTATGTTTTCTTGAAATAAGAGTTTGATTAATCATTAAACAATTCCAAAATAATAATTTGCTTCCCAGTCAACATATGGAAACTAATCCGCACAAAGTCATGTTTTAACTATTTACTGTGATATTAATATATTTAACACATTTAAATAAATATACATATATAAAATCTTAATTTCTGCTGAGATTAAAGCCGTCTTTGGTCTTGATTATTTGAATGAGGTTCAATACAAGGATTTACATCCATTTGGCTGACATTTTACAGTATGGAACATGACTGTGGAGCCATGTCCCATATCACATGACCAGTTAGCATGCTACACGAAAAGCTTGGAAAACGACTGATAAACTGAAATAAACACTCGTTTGTTTGCTTATTTATACCTGCCACAATAAAACATATTATTTTTAATAGCTGTCAAATTAGGGCTACAGAGCATACCTGCTGAATCTGTCACAGCTAGCGCTTTAGCTCTGCAAATCAGTAGCTAAACCTTACATATTTGGTTAACATTATGCTTCAAGACACTCAACTATACAAACAAAAAAATGTAACTTTTGGAAGCAAAACAGACGCCAGGTACATGAATCCCCATCTTAAGCGACATTAAGACGTCAACGAGGAAACCAGATTATGGTTATCTTAAAATTTTACATCTTATTGGAATTTTTATTTCCACCTTAAATGTCTCTGCAGAGCCTCGGGCCTTAAGCTTCAGAATTGGACTGCGGCACCATTTAAGGTGGAATGTAAAATTCTGCTAGCAAGCTAACGTTTGAACCTCGAAGCTGAGCTAGAAATGTAGATGAAAGGTAAAATGTTTACGTCTGGAACCGACCTTTATAGTTTAATTGAAAAAACAAACTATAGTAAGACGATTATGGAAGGAATATTTCCCTCATAATGTTCGCGTTAAGGCCCTATTACTGTTAAAGTTAACTGGCTAATGAGCAGATTCTCACCTTCCAGCGTTTCACACTGAACGAGGTTGAGATAATCTCCCTGAGAGAGAATACCGGCTTTAAATCCTCTCACCAGCCCCTCCAAATAGCCATTATCCACGTTAAAATACAACTCCGAGAAAGGCATATTGGAGAATGAACAGGGTGGATTTATGCCTGAAAAACAGAGCCCGAGTCTTCGCGGCGCTGAGGTGAATACAGCTGAAAAACCCAGTCATGTGACGGACCAACCATCTGACCACAGTGACGTACGAGACCTCAGGTTACTTACGATAGAAGGCTTTCTTTCTAAAGTTTTTTTTATGTTAAATGTTGTTGAGAGGTGGTTGTACACATAAGATTTTTCCCCTATTCTTTTTTTTCTCGCAAAAGAACAACATGGGAATACAATAAAGTTAGAATTAAATTCCTTTCTGTGGTATACAATCCAGCAAATTCTCTAATTGTTTAGGATTTCTGAACTCAAGGCCTACGGTTTCCACAAACTGGGGAGATTAAGTAATCCACATGTACGCGAAATTATAAATTTAGATGTGATGTATTGGCTTTGTGATCCTGTTATTCTAAAGAAAATGAATGGAAACGGTGCTAGAATAAGAAAAAAAGTTAAAACAAGCATAAATGCAAATACAACGTAAACATCAGAAGACCCCAGTAAAATAAAACACATCAAAAATAAAGGAAATCAAAATAAGTATCAAAATAGTATGTAATAATAGTAATACATTTTAGTAATAATAATAAATGTTAAATATATATCTATAATAATTGATATAATAAAAATATCACAATACCATAAACAAGGTAAGGAGCACTGGTTTTACAGGATTTTTCTTTCCTGTTGTGCATGCTTTTGTGTTCATAAAGTTCCAGTAAGAGTCCCTTTTTAATATTATCTTTTATTTGTTTATTGTTTACAAACATTAAAAGCATATAGCTTAAATAAATCAAACAAGTATAGGAAATGATTGTGATGCTATTGCTGTTTGCTAAATGCACTATACCAAGAAATGATATTGACTTGCTGTTCCACCAAAATAACCGTAAGTGCAGAAATACAAGTTACTCATTTTTTCTTTGAACAAGAAATTAAGTGAAATCATCTTAATGTAGTCTCAGTAAAAGCTTGCTCTATTTAAACACAGAAGCATGCAGTCCCTGGTAATTGTCCATATCATGGTTATCAAGCTTCAGTATTATATAGTTACAAGTAAAGAACACAATTCTTTTATTTTCACACAAACCTTTTATTTTCAGAAAAGAAACTTTACACAGGTAAGATATAAATAACAAAACAAAACAAACAAAAAAATTTCGTTTCAGTTAATGTAAAAAGATTTTACTTGAAGTAATTTTGAATGATGATAATGATTTGGATGATGATAACAATAATAATAAATATGATAGTATAATTATATATGCAAATAGATTAAATTATTTATTTTGTTAATTTCTAACTGAAAGTTATCACAAACTTTATAGAGTAAATATTTAAAAGTGTAATCTTCCAGCAAGGTTTAATTTATATGTTGAGTTTAATATAACAAATACTGGAAAAGAAAAAAAAAAAACACAAAACATAGAATATAAACTTTTGCACCGGATATATTATGTTTTATTCTTGTTTGCAGTATAATTTTAGCAAACAGCAATTGTCCATAAATGAGCTGGACTGTGTTCTCTGTAGAGGATTTATACTTACATTTACTTTGAAAATTGACCAAACAAGTCACTTGACCAGACACACCAAATATTCACATACAACAGAACAGAGCATGACAAACATGGGGGCTTGTGTTGACTGGGACACAATGTTTTAAGCATCTTAATTCAATCCTACTTAGTGCTCACATCATATACTACTCATCAATATCTATTTCCCCATATTTCCTTTCCATTACCCCAATTCTGATTAAAACAAGCATTATGGGGCAGGACTGATTGAAGTTGATGTGCAGACCCATGGAAATTTATTGCTTGTTCCCTGTATTTGCAGAGCTTGGATGCTTTACTGCGTCACTGATTTAAAAAGACCTACCAGAGTCACCAGCTCATGGAGGATGTATTAACTTCAATGCTTCTTCTACTGCAGTGTTTACCAAGCAGCAATAAACGGAAGTGTAGAAATTAAATGGTCATTTTGTTCTCTGAGAGGTCTACACACACACACACACACACACACACACACACACACACACACACATTGTTTTCTGGATTCTTAAAAGGGGCATTGGAAAGATGAAAATAATAATAATAACAATGAAAATTTTAAAAAGCAACCATTCCTGTCCTGACCTCACTAATGTCAACATGGCAGAAGCAGATCTTCATAGAAATGTTCCATCATCTAGTCCAAAGCCATCTTAGATTAGTGTAAATTGCTCCTGCAGCCAAGAGAGACAAACTACATATTATAATCTTCAGGAGCAATGTTTGATGTGGTGTCCACAAACGTTTGGCAATATGGAGTATGCAAAATAGGAAGGGGCAAATATTTTTTCATATCACCATACAAAAGGGGCAAATTGTGAAAATTTGATTCTATACTAAATCTGTATTAAACATCCACCTAAGCATAAAATGGTTAATTATGAGACTAACAAATGGTAACTTTCATAAGTATTGTTTGCTAAAGTTATATATTATATTATATCTTTAAAGGATTAGTTTTGTGGTATTTTGCTTGTCTATGAATTACAACCATATTTTCAGAAAATCAAGAAAACCATAAATCACTGATGTGTCAGTTCTCTAGGAGCTTATTTAGCTGACAAATGTACAAAGCAATGTTTCCTATGATTTCACTGATGAACTTATAAAATATATTCATTTAAAACTCACTCCAAAAAAGTTGCAACAGGGGAATGTTCATTTTACCAAGGTGTCATATTACTTTCCATTTAGTTGCCTTTTTTAATGATTTGGGAACTGAGGATACTAATTGTTGCTGTTTTAAAATTGGAATTATTACATATTTTTGTGTAATACAAGACTCCAGCTGCTCAAATGTCTCTGGTCATTGTTTTCTCTCTTCTCTTCTTGATGACACATCTGGACTCCAGGCATTCATTCATTCATTCTCTGGAATCGTTTATTCAGTTTAGAGTCACTGTGGGTCCAGAGCCTACCCAGAATCACTGGGTACAATTTGGGAACACACCCTGGAGGGGGTGCCCATCCTTCACAAGGCAACCAACCTGTACCAAGCCCAGTTCTCAGAGCTTGGGTTTAAAGAACTTCCCATGGTGCTTCTGCAAAGAATTGATATATGCCTTTCTCCTTGAAGTCACATAGAATGATGCTGTTACAGACTGTGCTAATTTTTCCTGAATCCACGTAGCTGTATTTGTCACAGTAGCATTACATTTTCTCATGCATCTGAACTTGAGAATGAATACATCACAGATTCTTGTTTTTATTGCAGTTTACAAAACACCCCAACTTTTTTTAGCTGAATTTGCTGTAGATGTTAACTGAACTGAGCATATAGCCAACATCAGGAAAGTAATACCAATATAGGTAGTTTGTTTGTGTGTGTGTGTCTGAAAACAGGCATTAGAGACCACACCCCCCCTCCCCTGATTAGGATCATGTGGCCCTCCTCCAAACTCTGAGACTTTTATAAAGCTGAGAGTTGCACACACCCTTAACAAAGGATCAGGAATACTGCAGGTATGAGACATACACATATGGAGAGACAAAAGGCATGCCTACATAAATACATGCACATATACTTATGCTTCTGAGTAAACATGTTATTGTGTGCTTCAGTCAGCTTTAAGCCTCATATAAGAGGTTTCTTGGGCTAAATCCCAGACTCATGTTCATTTTGTGGCTTTTCTTGTATTTTTGTTAATTTGTTCATGATTTAGAACTTCTTGTAATCTGCTTCTGGGAAACCAGCATTATACAAACGGCTTGGCTTTTGGCTGCAGGGGGCTTTATGAATATGAATCTTTATACCATGCTTTATGCTTAGGAATAACTGGGCCCATTTAAATCAGTGTATTTTTATGTGACCTATTAACTGTTGAATCAAATGACTTCTATGTTGATGGCTGATTATTTTTGTCAGACCATATTTTCTAGAGTCTAGATATTTTAATGCAGTGTCATGAAGTGTAGTTTGTAGTTGCTTTTATTTTAAAAGGTTGTGAAAGTGAAGGACACTGGATCTTTGACAATGCTGAGTCTTGCAATCTACTGCTGGATAAGTCTGAGCATGGTGAATGTGGCGTCCAGCCTCATCCGGACTACCCGCATGGAGGACACGCGTCCAACTATGAAGAGAACAGACAGTTCCTATTTCTCAGACATTAGTAAGTGATGTGTATTTAGACCAAATATGATTGTAGAAAGCATGGGAAATAAAAAAATCTACATTCTTTTCTTGCTGCTAGTGATGTATTCAGACTTCTGTTATTATTCTGAAGTAATTTTTCAAGCTCATAAAAAGTTAATAGAACTGCCACTTTGTACAAGCCATTCTCTTTTACGTATGATGTAAACAGTTGCAGTGTCTCCAAGTAAATATATTCATTTGCTATCTAAACAATCAGGGTGGTATTCTACAATGCAGGATTTTTCAGTTGAGCCAGATGACATAAACCTGATGTCAAGCTTGTCTAATAGGAAATGAGATGAGGAGCACTCCTATTGGACAACTCTCAACATTGGGTTTAACCTTTCTGGCTAAATGAGATTCACTTACTGGTGAATAAAACCCTACATGTCACCCACATGTCTTCTCAGTTTTAAGTGTATGTTTAATGATGATAATTTGGAAGTCTGTGAACAAATCATTCAGTATGTTTTTCTCTCTATAAATGGACTGGTTTAAATTGTAATTTTGTTAATTTTAGAGGCAGGTTCATTTTAATAACTTCTTAGTGTGTTGGATGATAGTGGTGCAGCAGGTAATGTTGCAATCACACAGCTCCAGGTTATGAGTTCAAGTTCTGCTCCGGGTGACTGTCTGTGAGGAGATTGTGTTCTCCCTGTGTCTGTGTGGGTTTCCTCCAGGTGCTCTGTTTTCCTCCTGCGGTCCAAAAAGCACACATTTGGTAGGTGGATTGGCGATTCAAGTGTCCATAGGTGTCCCTCTTTGAAGGACTGGTGCCCTCTCCAGGGTGTGTTCCCACCTTGCCCCCAATGATTCTGGGTAGCCTCTGGACCCACCGAAACCCTGAACTGGATGAGCGGTTTCAGATGAATGGATGGCATTGGATTATCTTATTAGTTACATGATGTTTAATGCATGATCATGATTTAAACTTTAAACTGAAATGTTCAAATATTGTTTTGACTGTTTTGTAGCTGTTCAAGACTCTGTTCCTGGCGTGGAACCTGTACGACCAAGAATTGACTCACAGGAAGAACAACTGCTAATGGATTCTGGTTCCTATGATGAAGTAGGATTTACTCCCATTTAAAACTAGCCATGCTCCTTTTTGCATAATGCATTATACTCTGTTTAATTTTAGGGCAGATAAACATGCTTGTCTGAGGGGGTGGGGTGGAAAGTTTATTTTTTGTACCAAGGATCCATTCATAACTTGCTATGTAGACACCTTATTGTTTAAGTTGAACTCATTCTGGTGCTATTTTAAAAAACATGTCCTATAAATTCTTTATGGGGCGTTCAAATGGTTGGCTTAATGGTCTAGGCTTTATATATAGATTACTATCCAGAATTTCTAGTGATAAAAATAACACCTGTACATGCTGCACACCGCTGAATGTTAAATGTTTACTGACCTCAGGAACAAAATTTACCCCTTCATCTAGGGAATTAGTAATGATGCCCCAGGAGTGGATAGAGTGAGAATGGCAGAGTGGCCATTAATAAAATCCTAAAAGCGGTATTATAATATTTGGTGCAATGCATTTAGTGAAATGACTGACCATTTTAAAAAAATTAACTGTAGTCTGTATTCTGCTATATCCACACTTCCTGTAAAACAGGTACTCATTATCTCAGTACTGGAGATCTCATACTTCCCTTTGCCCATTTGACCCAGAACATAAGATTGTATATTAGCTGATGAGTTTGAAATAAATTATGAAAGAGATTGGTCAGATACGGCTCATCCAAAATTTCTTGAATCAAAAATAACAGGAAGGCTTTGTTAGATGTTGGGGCATTGCTATGAAGATTTGATGGCAATCGGCTATCAAGTAATGAGGTCACAAATCATCCCTGAAAATGCTCTATAGCCTTATGTGCTTGTATACTCCTTTAGGTGAAACTTGGAATTGATCTTAAAGTTTTTAGGCTCAGTTGCTGCTTCTAAAGAGTTTCCCATTGTACTTTCCTATGGAAATTATGCAGCTGTACAGTATTCACTAAATGTGTATGTATAACATGTATATTGTCTGTGCTGTTTTTATCCAGTACCCACAGGAGGTTGCTTACACAGTACAGTTGCAGAGAAGAGGGACCCGCTCTCCTGGACGCTGTATTCCACACCAGCAGTCCTGCCTTGGACACCAGCTTCCCTGCTGCGACTCCTGTGACACCTGCTACTGCCGCTTCTTCAAAGCCTTCTGCTACTGCCGCAGTATGGACCACAGTTGTAAGCATGGACGAGCCTAGCATTTACCAGCAAAGGGGCCAGTGGCTGGGAACCTGCACAATGTAGTCAAACTCGCGCATACACACACACACACGGAAAACGTGCAAGATGCACCTTTATTTTTTTTTTTTTTTTTTTTTTTAAGTTTTTAACCACGGTACCACATTCAGTATCGTATCTCAGTATTATTTGACTTTTGTATTTTTTATGCATACATGTAGTTCTACTATGCTTTACATAGTTGTTAAAACGATAACCATAGCAAATTATGTACTACTGTATCAGAGTTTTGTAAATTTAAAGTTGAATGAGAAATGCTTTAGAATTTTAATGTAACTTAATAAAACATTTAAAAGCAGTTTAAACCATTTCTACTTTCCGTACATCACGCATTTTTACACAAAGAAAAGCATTTTCAAAAAGTGTTCTAATAGTGACTAGATTTGTAATAACATCAAAAATTGTCCTTTACAGAGATAGGAAAATGAATCCCTTGCAAAGGTTGTTTAATAAACATTACGGGTAAAAATATTTTGTTTTAAATGTGGCCTTAATGCAACTGCTGTACACAATTTCAAGAGTTCTGGTGTAAGCTTTTTTCTCTTTTCATTTAAAGGTCCTAAAATGTTTGAGCTTAGTATTGCCCTGGATTCAGATATAAACAACATTCCTGTCCATGTAATATCCCAGTGCCATTTACTGTTAATTCTGCTTCAGCTTTTGTACAGATTTCATGCGAACTTTGTCTGAAAATGTGTTGCATCAATAAACGGTGAGCAAAGCAAGAAGCCGTGTTTGTTTTGTATGGTTGATTAGTTTATTAGCATTTGTTTCTGTCCTAATCTTTGAAATGGAAACAGGAGGACTGTGGATCATTTAAAACAATGTTGCTTAACTCAGTTCTAAGTCAAAACTATTAGAATTATGAATATTTTGTATTGGAGAATATTACAACTACTATTGCTGAAGGTGAACGTTATCAGTTAAATAGGTTTTCTTTAATTTGAAATGAAAAAATGTTTTTCACTTGTGCATTATTTACTAAAAATCTATCTAAATATAAAACAATATTAGCATTGATAACATCTGTCTAGTTTAGCTCTTATAGACATCCAAAGATATTCAGAAACATGCACACACACAAATACACACGCAGACATTCATCTTCAAAGTACGCAGCCAATTCACGTGTCTATGAGCATGAAGAAATATAAAGTGTCTCTTTGTGGATCTTTCTGACCCTAGGCTCAGCAAAGGACAGAGACAGCTGACTTATTCCCCCTCATCAGTTTTGCTCATATTTCCATGTAATGTGTCCCGAGATTTTCCAGTAGGGTAAACCCCTTCTCAGGATAACACTTCACTGGCGCACTCAAATACATGCCTGTATGTATTTCAGAAATGTATCATGAGTCAGTAAGCAGTCAACACCATAGCTTAGCATTTCCTCCAAAGACTGTGTCAAAGGCAGGTGTGGCGAGTGTATATGGAGTTAGAGGCAGGGCTGATATATTCATACACATGCATATTCATACATCAGCGTGTACAGAGTTAATTAAGGAATTATAATTAAAAATTTAAAGATACTAATTCAGTTAATAAATTGACTGAAACAGTAAAGGAGAGAAATAATGTAGTTCAGATTCCCTGTAGGCTCCGGACCCACCACAACCCTGAATTTGATAAGTGGTTACAGACAATGAATGAACAATACAGTTAATTTTTTTAATTTCTTGACAGGAATGGGCTTCTATAGGTTTCTCTGATGTAGAAGTAATGGTAGTTTAATGTCTACTAATGCATGTGAGTTATTTTCAAAATCATAACTGCAAAAACTGTACTTTTTCTCTTTTTATTTGAGGTCTTTTTATTTTCAGCAGCATTTCATCTTGTCTGAGTATTTCATGAGGAATGATCCAATTAGAAATGTTACAAAATTGAGTGGGATAAAATATCTTTGCATTAATATAATCTTTCACTTCGTTTTTAAAACTAACATTAATAAGTGATGTGGTTTCAGAAACAGCCATATTCAGGATTATAGAAGTATACCCGCCAGAGCTGCATAGACACTGAATTGACTTATTTTGACTCAGCTTATAACTGGTCTTAATCCCATATTAACAGCCTACATTATTATTAAGTGAAAAATTCTTTCCCTTTTAGAGCAGTATTAAAGCCAGCATTGAGCTATGAATTAGTATTTGATTGTTTTGATTTGTGTTTGTAGCATTAAAAGCTCTTTTCTGATTTGCAAAATACAAGAAAATAGTAGAATGGATATTAAGATATCAAGGCATTTTATTGATGTTGAATGGACATGAGTTAAGATGCCTTAATTAGCAGCAATGGTCTGGTCCATCCAGGCACGGAGTTCAGTGACCCGAGCATACACTCCAGGTGTGGTAGGGGTGCATGTGCCACTGCCCCAAGAAACGATACCAACCAAGGTCCAAGCTCCTGCCTTCTGACACACCAGAGGACCACCTGAGTCACCCTGAATAACACATAGAAATGTCTTTTCAGTCAGATCTAAGCAGAAAATGATAACTTGTAAACATGAGTGTAAGACTTGTCAGAACGAGACTTGTAAGAGCAGAATGCAATAATCTTCCTTAAAGATGACCCTGCTCACACCCCAGTAAAAAGCTATTAGAATTCTTTAATAGTGCCACAGCAGGGAAATTAACGTTGTTACAGCAGCATAGGTATAGCAAGGACCACGAAAGCCTTCTAGTTCATGCTAAAATCTAATTTAAGGTTGTTTTGATTTGTATTTTTCTAGATCTGATGGCCTACCATGCATGACGAAGCTCCAGATGCTCCAGCACAGATCATCAAGTCAGAGATCTTAGAGCCCCAGTAACGCTTGCAGTCGTCATTTGTCAGCAGAGGCAGAGTGGCCTGCTGGAGCAGGGCGGGGGTGTCAGGAGCTGGTACACAGTACAGAAAAACAGCCATTTAAATGACAGGATTTGAGTGCATTTTATTCCTAACCAAACAAATGTTCGATTTAGTCAGGTACCACAACTTCCTATTTACTGGAAAAGCAAGTGTCTGCAAACTTTTCCATACAATGTATTTTCTGAGGGAAACTGTAATAGGAAATATTAGCTGTTAATTTTAATGTTTATAATAAGAAAATCTAATCTGATCAGACAATGTGTATTTGAATTCTTGTTATTTTTTGTTTTGAAGCTACAGTGCTAATGTTATTACAAAATAAGTTTTTTTTTTCACCAATAAGATTCCTATAAATGAAATACATTCCTAAATCATCACCAATATGCTCAGCATCAGAAAAACTGACATGACATATAAATAATATTTTTGCAGCCATCTTGAAACTTCAATTGTTTTCATTTGTGTAGCTGTTAATCATAATTCCTTAGCCTTATAGCTCTAGTGCAAAAGTAAATGGATGCCAAAGAAAGTGTAGAATGGTACCATTGTATCTGGTCAGGCCCCATCCAGAGGTCACACACTTCATGCCACCGGGGAAGTTGTCAGTGGTCTCAGCCACACAAACAGGGGACACACGAGGATTCAGCTGAGCAGGGGAGGCCAGCTTGATCAGGAGGATGTCATTGTTGATAGTGAAACTATTGTACTTGGGGTGCTTGAAAACCTGATGTGGAATTTAAATAGAGTTTTATTAAGTTAATTAAACCAGGCAAAAATTAATACACAACAATATACAAAAATATATATTTGTATCTATCTATAATTAAATTTAAAATATTATTAATTTCCCCAATGCTATAATTCAAATAATTCCGTCAACATTTGTAATTCATACTCTGCCAACTGTCATGGTCTGAATGGGTTCAGCATTGGATGAACGGTCATGCTCTCCCAGGATCACACGGTGGGAAGTTCTGTAAGACATTAAAGTTAGTTGGTACATTATATCAACATAAAAATATTAGGTTCTCTTACTGAACAGGTTTGGGAGCAAAAAATGTTTAGACTCACTTCACATTGCAGTGGGCAGCAGTCACAACCCACCACTCATTGACCAGGGAGCCACCACAGAAGTGGAAGCCAGTGTAGTCCTGTAAAATGTAAAGATTTTTTGTACACTTAAATTGCAAAATTCTACTACACAACTCTCCAAGTAATGAATGTTTGGATAGTACAAGCCTCTGATTATATTCATCCTTTAGTGCTGTTGTCCATGTATTTATTAAATCATGCAAACACTCTGCTTTTAGAAATTAAGGCTCCTAAATTTTAATTGGATTGATCTCATGATCTTAGGGAATGTGTTAATAGTAATTAGTATAGAACTAGAGGTATTTTTAAAATTAATTTTTAAAATGTCATACGTGTAAAGACAACCTAGGGAACCACAGTTGGTTCTTCAAAACCTTTTTGGACCTTCGTGTTTAAAGGATCAGTAGAATGGTGCTTATCTTCACAGAAAGGAACGGTCTATTCAATTTTATGTTTAAATATATGTGACTCAATATTGATTCATACCTGCAGAGACACCTGCCAGGGCCAGGAGTGGGGCACTGCCTCCTCACCATTCACAATCCTGGAGTAGCCAGAGATGATTGGAGGGATTGCAGGAACTCCACAGCCTGTGAGAAATATACACCTCAGTCAGTAAATAAATGTTGACCAGTTTCTACCAAGTGAAACATTTAAATTGTGCCACTGAACAGTATTTTGGAATAAACATCTCTATTATAAAATCCACATAATCTTTTAGCAACATTAGAATATCTCTCAAGTTCTTACCATAGGCTGTGCCGATGAAGGCAAGGCAGGAGAGGATCCAGAGGAAGGCCATGTTTTCAACTGAATGACTGTCCTGACTCTGAGGGCATTATATACCTACCACCAGTCCCTAGCCCTCATATCTTATCTCCAGCCTGTGGGATAGTGTACACCTTGCAAAAGAGTGAGCACATTTTTCCCCCACAAGATATAAAAAAAAATCCACTGGCACTGAATTGAAACTTTCCATTCTTCATAGACCCAACCTACTTTACCTGCTTTAGCTTTCACCTACAGAGCACAGTTTAACCATACACTTTATAAGTAAAGATCAATGAGATATGTCAATAAGTTGCAATTTGTTTTTTGATCATCTTCTCGTGTTATTGATAAAATCGAAGATTATTATTGTCATATAATGTCATATTAATGTCATAATGTAATGTAAAAAGTCATTCAATGAAATGTGTCCAAGCATTTATTCTGGTTTTCAAACGTCTATGAAAAATGTATCTTTTTTAATAATTGTATTATAAAGAGCAGCCTGGCTCCCAGTGTTTCTGGGTAGGCTCCAACCCACCCACCAACTGAATAAGCAGTTACAGACAATGAATGAATGAATGAATGAATTATAAAGAGCATGATGCAAACATTTATGTAGCATTAGGCGTCTTGC
The DNA here is from genome assembly GCF_029633855.1 of Hoplias malabaricus. Lineage (NCBI taxonomy): Eukaryota > Metazoa > Chordata > Actinopteri > Characiformes > Erythrinidae > Hoplias > Hoplias malabaricus. The sequence continues at coordinate 46,392,576 of NC_089819.1, forward strand.
CGAGTGACTCCTGTAAAGCATGGTGTTCCAGCCCAAGCAGGACCCTTGAACTCTTAATCCAGTGCTCCAGACCACTGCAAGGACAGTGATGTTTTCTTCTACACCACTTCAATTATCAATATTAATTACTTTTTAAACCTTTTTTAAGGAATTGTTGCATCTTTCTATGTTTGTTTGAATGTTAAAAGAGAATGTTTGCTCCTGGGGCTTCCCTTATTGTAATTCCTATACTTTTGTAGCTGTCTAAGAATAAAAGAGTGTACAAAAATGGTGACCAACAATTTTCAAGTCTAGTTAAACTTTCTCTGGAGTGAATTTCTGTGGGCTAACCCTACCCTCACATCAGTGGGCAATTAAAGTGCATATTGTTCTACAGATCTGTTGCTTGCAGCATAAGTATGTTTTACTTTTGGAGGCACCAGACTTAAGGAAAGGTCATTGTGATGAAATACGTGATTCCATGCATTCAGCAGAAACCTTGACTTGGGCTGCTCATCTGGCAGTCTTTCCCAGTACACACCTGCAGTTTTCTCATGCATATTGAGGCAGCTGGCCAGATCGCAAGGACTTAAAATACTAGGGTGTGAGTTAAGGTTCCTGAGCGGGCTACAGCCAATGAGCACTGCTGAATTTGCAGGTTTAGCATGTGGATGTTTGGGAGCTGTACAATAAGCATGGTTCATGTTAGATCGTTATGTTGGTTGGTGTGTGTGTGTGTGTGTGTGTGTGTGTGTGTTCACCCTAGAGTAGAAGGCAGGTGACAATGGTAGCATGGATGCTGTTGCAGCTATTGAGTAGCCAATAAAGGGGTTCATTTAAGCCTCAAGCTCTACTTTCTTTTCTGTTAAGCTTTATTTCTAAGAATGAAAGTAGAAATGTTTCCAAGAGCCTCTTCCTTGATTATGTTGATGCAATATAACATACAAATTATACCACACACACACACACACACACACACACATACATATATATATATATATATATATATATATATATATAGAGCCACATTTTTTGTTTTATTTATAAAAAATAAAGTAATACTAGATTATTATAGATTTTTAATTTTGTTTCTGTTGTCTATGAAGGAACCCTATTCATACTGGTTTTTTTTATTTTGCATTTGGCATTTCGTTTCCTTTTGCAAAAGGAGTAGTTTCTCTTCATCTTTTTAGAAGTCTTTATTTAAAAAAAACTTTCCACAAATATATGAAGGCATTGTGTGTGTTTGGAGCTATATGTTAAGAAGTTCAAGCTGTATTTACTGTGTTAAGAAAATAAAAAGTATCTCTGCCAGAAAGACAAACCTCACTTGAACCGGCTTCTTCAGCCATTAATAAGCTCATTACTGCAATCGAAGCACACAGGGAAAGAGATGTATCTTACTGCAGACTGTGTCAATAAAGGCAAAGCAAGACCAGAGGAGAGGAGTTTGATCATACTTAATCACATCCCTCAGAGTTTCCATGTATTTACTTAGTATCGTCATCGAAAACCATGACACAAAACTGGCCACTCTGGAGCATCTTCTCATGAGCCTAAAAACACTGTGCCCAAGGCCAAAAGACTGCAAGTAGGGCATCAATCCTGCAAACCATGGACTGGTAAGTAATGTTACTGTGTTCTCTGGAGCCATGCAATTCCTTTCAGTACCTTTGGAATGAGTTGGAATTGAGGTGTGATCCAGAACTAACCATCCAATTTTAGTACCTGACAATTATTCAGAGCAATGTTCTAAAATCTAGTCTATAGTCTTGTCAGAGTTCTAAAAGTCTAAACTACATGTTGGGACATGCATTAAAACATATATAGACAGTACATTTGTGCTAGAACATAAAATATAGATTTTTATAGTTATGTATGTGTTCCTTTTGTGCCTAGGAAGTGAAATATTCTCTCTCTCTCTCTCTCTCTCTCTCTCTCTCTCTGTCTCTCTCACTCTCACACGCACTTTTTTTAGCATAGAATCTAGAAATTGATTTAATATGCAAATTTTAATTTAAGCATGTCATTGCTTTTTGAATTTGGAGATATTCTTAAATCCACCATGATGAATACAAAACCTGTGTTCGCATTTTCAACTACGCCGCCTAATTCTTGGTATCCTTACACACAGTAAATTCACCCGTGTTAAATCAAGACTATTAGTGTTAAATTAACACTGTTAGTGTAATATTTTAACACTCCCAGTGTTAAGTTAACTAATAGTGTTGATTTAACATGGGTGAATTTACAGTAACTGTATTGCAAGAGCAGGTTAGTTGTCTTGGGCATCCAAGAATCCAAAATGAAGCACTATACATTTGTAATATCCAGGGATTGGGGAAAAGTGGTAAAAGTGTGATAGCATTCATTTTTTGTGACTTTACCTCTGTCAATACAATTAGAGGGTTTTGGATTTTTTTTAAACCGATGACTAATTTTGCATAAGTGATTCTTAATAAAACAGTGACATTTGTAATGGCAGCACCCCAAATACATCCTAAAACTGTGTGATTCTTTGATCACATCATTTCTCTTACGCTATATCATACAGCCATGGGCTGTAAGAAAAACATCCAACTCAGAAATATGGTGATAATAGAAGAGTCATCAAAGTCAGTTAAAAGAAAGCTGTGGGTGTTCTTTCATATTTATGAGACTAAGCTATATAGACAACTCCTGAAGCAGTGAGGAGTGTTGGATGGAGATGTAGGAAGTGACTGATTCAGCTCACTGAGTTGGAAAGAACTACTGGGATAAAAGTTGTGCTGTACCAAATGTAACAAATTTAATTATGTTAGAATTATTAAGTCAAAAATTTAACAGATTTTACTGACAAAGTGTTACCTCTGAGTACAGCTCACAAAAGAGTGACAAAATGGGCTAGAAATACATTTAGCGTAGGAAAATGTGTGGGACGAAAGACTTTGCAATGTCCATGTGGATGGCTCTTTGTAGAAGTAGGTCAGGAAGAAGCAAGCATTTAATTTGCTTATATAGAAAATGTTATATGAAGGTGGAGCCATTGATGAGTGTAGGCTCAAAAGGCTGAGAATGGGAGCACGGTGGGATGTTAGACACTAAGGTCTAAATGTACTAAATCTTCTGGAGCAGTTTTAATATAAATCAGACTTTTGTGCCCATATATTATGCAAAAAATATGCATAAGGTCCAAAACGATAGGTTTAAAGGCAATGCATGGAAATATATGGAAATTGGAGCAAAACATTGGAGCAAATCTTAGGAGGATAACACTGAAAACAGGTGGACATAGTCTGAGCAATTATCTTCGAACAGATAACAGTGGATGGGTTTTCAATTCCACATTGTTAGAGTATTGAAATGTTGGTTTTTGATAGACTTCTTTTAACAATGGCAGAGAACAGAGAGGTTAGATAGAGACAAAGTCATTGAACACATTCTAAAAGTATATTTACCATGAGAATAAGTGTTGAAACTCCCAAGACCAGATGGATGTGCATGAGAAGCATAAAGAATTGCTGTGATGCATTTTCAAAAACTCTCAGCAGGGATAGGATAACATTCCTACATAATGGAATTCAATTGGAAAGAATGATGTAACGGTGTAAAGAAAGTTTTCTTAAAAAGTCTTGGACAAATTGGTTTAGTACCTTTAGATAATAGGGTACTTCTAATCAGTACAAATTTAATAAAACAGATCCATATTACACTAGGATAGAATACATCTCATCCCAGTTGTGTCCAACAAATTAGACAATGTTCTCCAGCACCATCTTCATCCAAACACCAGATCTCTAAGGCTAGATCTTTTCATTTTTCCTTTAAACTGTCAATAAGATGAACAATAAAGAATGAATACACTCTGTCACTGTGATGGTACCTTCTAGTTATAGTACATAATTGTACCACATTCTTTATTACTTGTAAATTTTAAAGCTGTGATAATTTCTTATGCCCAGTTTCATTCGGGACTTTTATTTTACACAGTTCTATAATAAAAGCGTACAAATATTCACCTGTCCTTCTGGATTCACGTTCATGATTTTAATTAAAACAAGACTTTTTATAAAATTCTGAGGATGTTTCCTCTCCATTTGCTAGATCTCCAGTCTGTTTATGTGCTATAAACTGGTCTAATATGTTTACACATGTTTAACAGTGTCTGTAAATTGGTAGAAAACTAAGGACCTTAGTCCGGTATGCTAGGCTTTCTCTCTCTGCCCACAGCAGAGAAACAGCATCTGAAGATTTTTAAGACCTTCAAATGTTGAAAACCATAAACTGAGGTTAGGGTATTGCTCTATACCTGCTCCATAGGAGGGTAAGATTGGCTTATTTTTGCTGTAGATGGATTGAACTCTAAATTTGGCAGACAAGTTAAACTTCAGCCATGTACAAACATATCATTCCACCTTAAAAGACACAGAGCTTCTGAACATAAACAAACGAGAGAACAGTGTTTTCCCACTGAAAACATTGCCTTGAAAGTTCCATCAATACTGTCTGTATCTTTAGTGACGATAATGTAACTCTACTGTACCTTTTTATCTGAGAGTGTAAAAATAAATAAATAAAATGTGCTGAATTTATTTTAATTTTTTAAATTATATGCATACTTGCATATATGGCCAAACGTTGCAGTATATGGGCAAAGGGAGAGTTGATCCTCTAATATGTCTTGTGAAGCAGCTATTTTTAGGTAAACTCTCCCTGTTTTCAATTTACTTTAGTCTTATAGACCAGATGTAGATGCATTCAACCATGACAATATTTGTATGGCATGTTTGGATGACTAATTGGATGATTCATCACTGCAGAAAAGGCAGTTCCACTATTCTATAGCCCATTGCTAAGGGTCTTAATACCCTCTATCTGGTGCATTTCATTGTGCATGGGGACCTTAAGCTCATGTGCAGCTGCTCCAGAGAACCGAATTCCCAAATGCCTATCGATTGTGATTATTCAAGGTGTACACAATTTAATGCCCCTGCTCATTATCAGTACACCTTGAAACAGAATTCACTCAGTTTAAGGGGCATCAAAAATATTTGCTCATATACCACATTTGCAAATGCAAAATTACCCATCATAGCTCATATCTGGGTGTATTAATCCTCTCACTGTATTATTTGTCAGATTGTCTCATAAATTATATCTGAAATACATTTTTTCTTTTAAACTATCTGAGCTTGTGTCTGTGAGTTGGGTTCCTTTTATTACAGCACACCTACGCCTCATATATTTGACCTTATGATGTGGAAATTTTGCTCTGAATTGATTAGTAGGGCTTTTACTGAAAATAATCATTCATTTAGGTGATATAATTGTTGTGAAGTCTTTCAGATTCATTAGTTCTACACCTCTCTCAACAATAGGGAAAAGACTAAGCTTAATCTAAATATACCACAGCTAATGCCACTTCTAAAATGTAGCAATATACAATACATTGAATGCAGTTATGTTTGCGGTCAAGAGAAAAACCTGCCAAAATGAAAAAAAAAAAGGGTAGGAGATAATGGATTAGGTTTCAAATGATTTTGGGACCATTTCATTCAGTCATTCATTATCTTTAACCACTTATCCAGTTCAGGGTCGCGGTGGGTCCAGAGCCTACCTGGAATCATTGGGTGCAAGGCAGGAATACACCCTGGAGGGGGCGCCGGTCCTTCACAGGGCAACACAGACACACACACACACACACTCACACATTCACTCACACACTCACACCTACGGACACTTTTGAGTCGCCAATCCACCTACCAACGTGTGTTTTTGGACTGTGGGAGGAAACTGGAGCACCCGGAGGAAACCCATGCGGACACAGGGAGAACACATCAACTCCTCACAGACAGTCACCCGGAGCGGGAAACGAACCCACAACCTCCAAGCTCCTGAAGCTGTGTGACTGTGACACTACCTGCTGCGCCATCGAGCCGCCCCGGGACCATTTCTATTAGTACATAAAAAAATAGTCAACACAAAATGAAAATCCAAAATCCAGCTTTAGGTAGAAGCAATGCTTTGGTAGTGGGATTGGCTACTCAAATGTGTCCATAGGTGTGAGTGTATGTCACCCTGCGAAGGACTGGTGGCCCCTCAAGGGTGTGTTCCCGCATTGTGCCCAATGTATCTGGGTAGGCTTCGGACCTACCGCGACCCTGAACTGAATAAGCGGTTACAGACACTGAATGAGTAGTGAACCGCTCAGAATCTGAGAAAGTAACTTTACAAACTCTACTTAAAAGATTTCTTCATTATCTATGCATCAGAAAGACTCCAGACATTAAAGGTATCTGGTGTTTGTCTGTTCTTTAAAGTTAGGTAAAGATTATTTTTTTTACCATAGACTGTTAATGAAGGCAAGGCACCCAGAGGACAGGTGTGACTCAAGCAGAAGTAAATCACCAACATCTGGATATTTTTATACTGCAATATTATCATTATATGTGTTAATCACAGCGTATGTGCATCTCTATTTATATCTTTCTGTCTTTCTCTCACTCTCTCTATGTCTATGTGTGTGTGTGTAGGTGTGTGTATTTTCTAGATTTTATGGAAAAATCACAGCAAATCACTGTATAAAAAGAACAACAGATATAATGAGGTTAAGATTTATGTTGAATTATCACACACACACACACACACACACACACACACACACACACACACACACACACACACATATATACCAAACTCTAGCCAACTTTTAATCCTTTGGACTGTGGAAGTCCACTCCACTGAGCAGGACATTCCCGTAGGAATTTTAAATATTGACAGTACTTTTATTTCAGTGTGCTGGAATTCAAGATAAATCCTTTCATGAAAAAGGGAAAATGTCTTGATGCTGATAATATTTATTAAAATACCAGTCCCAGAGTCAATATATGTAATGACTGTGATAGGATTATTTAAAATATAAATCCAACTCTGTAATTAACTTTGCTGAATTATAAGTTGTTATAATGTTATCATTGAAAATTAGTAGCTTGTTAAAGTGCATGTATTTTTTTTTATTTAGATCAGTCTCAGCCTAAACACTTTTAGCATTGTGACCGGAAACAATGCTTTAAGACAACAGAAAATTTCCCCCCTACACTAAATGCAGATTTGAAGTTCACGTTCCAAATAGTGCCACCTAGTGTTTCGTGTCAGTGTCTACTGGTCATCACTAAATGGTTCCATATAAACCCAAAGCAGAATCTATACTGAACAGACATTCAGAAATTAAAGTGTCACGTCTTTAGATGAAGAGTTACATCCTATGTGATGAAAATTGTATAGATAGTACATATGCTGATTTTTTATATTTTAATGTTGATTATTATTATAAAAGTTAGGATAAGAATACACTTTCATGTTTTTAAATACTTTCTCAGACAGATCCAAAAAACTAATTCATATTCAGAAGTTATTTAATATAATATATAAAAGACAAAATTTTTAAATAAACCTTGCAGGTTTGTGATATAATAAACCCTGCCTGTTGGAATCCGTTTTTGAGCTTGCCTTTGGTAAACGGCAGTTTCAAAGCAGAAATGCATAGCCATGATATTATTTCACTTATAATACATCTTCATGAAACAACCCCTCACAATCATGTATTAATCATGAGACAGCACTTATATGTCTTGAATGTGGACAAAACTAACCATATAAACATAGATTCTGAAGCTGAAATCTATAACACATTCCAAAATAAGTCGGTTTTAGTTGGTTAATTGAGTTAAAGCGTCGTGATTGGTCATTGGGGTTTTAAGTATTCTATTGTGTAAAATTTCCACAGATCAGCTTTAAAAACTGAATCAATTATTGTCTTTGGTGCCCAAATTATTATATGCAACTGAAATGAAAAGTGAAGAAACAGTGATAAACATGTATAAACTAAATTTATACATACATTTTACATGTAAAAATATCAGATTTGTTTTAATAAGTAAAAAATTATTGTTTGTTTTCTGTTTTGACTAGAATTAAAACAGCATGCAAGGGTAAAAATCAGCTTCTATATATTTTATGAATCATATACAGTACTGTGCTCATCTTAGGCACCTAAGATTATTATATATATGTAAACTAATGCTTTCTCAGTAAGAGTGATGCTTGTATAAAGTTATATATAATCACAGTAAATACAAAATAATAATGATATGAAACAAATAAGAAATATAAGATAATATTTATTTTCTACAAAGTAGTAGGTGAGAGTGAGTTTGAAGAACAATGTTTTGTTCAGATTCGCCTTGATTGCATGAATTTGTTAAATCAACAGCACACTTATTTAAAATCATTATTTATTAACTAGGTATTTGATGATAACCTCTAATAATACGGACTGCCATGAGATTAGTTAAACCAACAATTCAAACACAGAATATCACCCTTATTGGAATAATGTTATTTCTAATGCTGGGTGTTATTTGTTGCTTGTTTGTTTGTTTGTTTTAGCAAATAAACACTTACTGCTCAGATAAATAGCTTTTCAAATCTCTGGTGCCCAAAATTTTAAACAGTGCTGTATGTGCCTGCTTATTTCAGTGAAGGTCAGTGTCTGATATTGGACCAAAAGAGGGAACCGGTTAGGAAAATTGGTGAGAATTAGGAGACTAGCCACAGGTGAGACACAGCCGACGCTGGATTTCCTATTCTGAGTGACGTGTTGGGTTTAGAGCAGCGCATTGGTAAGAGTGTGGTTATGCAAAAGACTTAAATAAGGCCACTGCATTCCTTAGTGGTCAGATACACAGACATGGCTTTCCTGTGGTTAGTATCCTGCCTGGCCTTGGTCAGCGCAGCCTACGGTGAGTGATTTCATGTGCCCACCATTTGAATAACCTGTTTTTATTATTTGTAGTAGAAGTAGTAGTAGTAGTAGTAGCCGCAGCAGTATTATTATTATTATTATTTATTTATTTATTTTAATAAAAAACAGAATTGAAATATTTGATTTTTTTATTTGACTAAATGTTTAGCAACACTTTATAAACTCATATTGCGACTTGCTTGTGGGGAAAAATTTTTAAGTTTGGTAAAAGAGTAAATGGGCGGCACGGTGGCACAGCAGATAGTGTCACAGTCACACAGCTCCAGGGAGTTTTTGTGTGTTCTCCCCGTGTCTGCGTGGGTTTCCTCCGGGTGCTCCGGTTTCCTCCCACAGTCCAAAAACACAGATTAGTAAGTGAATTGGCGACTCGAAAGTGTCCGTAGGTGTGAGTGTGTGAGCGAATGTTTGTGTGTTGCCCTGTGAAGGACTGGCGCCCCCTCCAGGGTGTGTTCCTGCCTTGCGCCCAATGATTCCAGGTAGGCTCTGGACCCACCGCAACTCTGAATTGGAAAAAGCGGTTACAGATAATGAATGAATGAATGATAAAAGAGTAAATGAGAGTCTATGTAATGTCCCCACAATTTACAAATACAATAAATGTATGTGTGTTTTTGAGATAATACTCAGGTTATAGTGTCTGTGCTGCTTTACATTGAAATGCTGATTGTATGTTACTGTGCACTGTGAGCTGTTGAGGAATTAGACACATACATTGTATTCACAAATATTCTTGGCCAGCAAAGCCTGATTCTGATAAGCATTTCATGACAAACAGAATAAACCTCTCTCTCTCTCTCTCTCTCTCTCTCTCTCTCTCTCTCTCTAGGTTGTGGGGTACCTGCTATCACCCCTGTGGTGACAGGCTATGCTCGTATTGTGAACGGTGAAGAGGCAGTTCCTCACTCTTGGCCGTGGCAGGTGTCTCTGCAGGTCTGAAGCTTAAGCAATGACATTCAGTTTCATTCCAACTCATAGTAACATCAACATTGCTCAGGACTGGTCAAAAGTCAGTGCAAGCTAGGGATAGAAATATATGTAAAATGTTTGAACACCCTGTTTTAATATTAGGTTGAGATATCCTCGCCTTAGAGCAAATGAAATTTTTAAAAATTAAATAAATAATAATTTATTGAATTATTATTATTTTTATTATTAATAAATAATAAAATTAAATATTTTGTAAATTTTATCATTTGATTAGTTTAATGTTGTGGAAAATTATTTAATATGCCTTGATGTAAACACAACAATTTTATTTATTTTATTATATATTTATATTTACTACATTCATTCATTCATTATCTGTAACCGCTTATCCAGTTCAGGGTCACGGTGGGTCAGGAGCCTACCTAGAATCATTGGGCACAAGGCAGGAACACACCATGGAGGGGGCGCCTGTCCTTCACAGGGCGACTCACACTCACACATTCACTCACACCTACGGACACTTTTTGAGTCGCCAATCCACCTACCAACGTGTGTTTTTGGGCCGTGGGAGGAAACCGGAGCACCCAGAGGAAACCATTGCAGACACTGTGAGAACACACCAAACTCCTCACAGACTGTCACCAGGAGTGGGACTTGAACCCACAACCTCCAGGTCCCCGGATCTGTATGATTGCGACACTACCTGCAGCGCCAACATGCCGCCTCATTTACTACATTTGACAGACAAAGCTAAACAGCGCATGCAATAAATATGATTATCATCCATTCATTCATTCATTATCTGTGAATATGATTATAATTTATTTTAATGTTAGGCGTCTTGCTTAAGAACCTGGGGTTACCTAAACCAAACTCAAACCCTAGAATTAATCTTACACCAACCAGCAAAAAACATTAAAATGGCCACCTTGTTTCTATAACTCATTGTGCATTTTATCATCTCCACTTAACACATAGGTGCCCTTTGTAGTTCTAATATTTTGGCTGACCTCTGTATGTTAATCAAAATAGTGTTAATGCAGTGTGTTCTCTTGAGAGTTTGTGTATTTATTTGCACATTACACCATGGGTGCTAAAACTCTGCACACCTCTGTACATTGTGAGACATTGCCAGACGTTTTTGCTTTATAAGATTTACCTCAGTTGTGGAAGTGAAGGTCTCAGCCCATGCGTGATTTCACGTATCACACCACTACTTATGAATTACAGGATTTCACTGGATTTCACTTCTGTGGTGCTTCTCTGATCAATGAGAACTGGGTGGTGACGGCTGCCCACTGCAATGTCAGGTATGACTTACAAGCACACACACATACACACACACACGCACACACACACAGACACACACACACACGCATACGTGTGCATTTGACATATATTGGCATTGAGCATCGTCACTTATATTTATACTTGGCATTAAACAGGGTTGCTTTAGGCCATTGGCTGCACAGAGTCAACATTGCTTTTCTTCTTCTCCATGGAGAGTGTGTAGAACACTTGTCTTCACAATGAGGGCACCTTAAAGTAGTTAAAAGTGGATATATTTTTTTTAATACTTTTGATGTCTGGGCTGAAAAACCAAATGAATGAAAGCCCTATGTGTGCTTAAAATGGTATGGTTCTTGTACCTGTTATATTTACAGAACTAGTCATCGTGTGATCCTTGGAGAGCATGACAAAGGCAAGAGTGGAGAGAAAATTCAGACCCTGAGAGTGAGCAAGGTAAATACTAAAAGAGAAAATCTAAAGATCTGCTTCAGGAAAAGAGTGGATAGGTAATATTAACAATGTTATCATTAAACCAGTATCTTTTGTAGACCCCCTATTCATTTATAAAATCTCCACTTAAAATGGTCGTAATATAAAACTGATTAATGTCAGTGTCAGATTAAATATATCAGCATTACGAGTATGAGTGATGTTTTCCCCACATTGTTAGTGGTTTCCACAGAAAACTGAATCATCAAGGGTGGTCTCTGACTGTCACACCACTGTAAATAAGCTGAAAACTCTTTAAGACCAATTATAATTAAATTCTCAACTACAGAGCTCAATTTTAAGCTGATGTAGCTTATTAAGATGATAAATGTCAAATGGCTTAAGGTGCTTCTTTTTTTTGGATTTTGTTCTTTTATTCAATGTTCTTCTGAATCATAAATATATCTGACAGAACAAATCAAAAAAATCCAATGCAGGTTTTCACGCATCCCAACTGGAACCCCAGCACTATCAACAATGACATTGCTCTGATTAAGCTGGCCTCCCCTGCCTCTATCGAAACCACTGTCTCCCCTGTATGTCTGGCTGAAAGCAGTGATGTGTTCGCCCCAGGCATGAAATGTGTGACCACTGGATGGGGCCTGACCCGTCATAATGGTGAGATTGAACACATTACTGTAGGGAAGCTCCAATATGAGACTTATGTGCTGTTTCAGATAAGCAATACAAATTAAAATATATAATAATATGTATGCATGCAGAACTTTGAGATTAGTAACACATGTAAAAACTGTGCTCCTCCGCAGTACAAAGAAATACATCAGTAAATTCACACATCTCTTGCCAAATAATGATACTTTTTAAGCTCACAAGAGACAAATGTGATGCAATATAATTCCAATACCATTGTGCAGCCATTTTGTACTCATTATTATTAATTAATAATATTACTACTATTTATTACTATTTACTACGACTGTTTACTCCTGTTGAGCCACTGTAAACAAATAATAATTTAGCAAAAAAAATAACATAATGTATTAACAAATACTTGGCAAATACACTCATGCATTTAAGCAAACGTTCATCAATCAGAAATCAAAATCATACAATTCCCTCTTTTCCCCAATTTAATTTTGTAAAAAGAAAAAAAATGCCTGCTTTAGTTTTGCGCTGACACTAAGAGGCTAGATGAAGTCTGTCCTGACCAATTAACACTGTTTAATAATAGAATAAATGGTGTGCCATCATTTCTCCCCATCTCACTTCCGGATGGATTTAAACTCCACCTGTCGATTCTTGCCACTGAGCATGATAACGCTGAGCTGATGTACAGCTATTTCAGAGCATACTACGTAGTGTTCACAATGGGTGCAATTGTTCACTAATTATAAAAGGACATAAAGTAAAATGTAAAGGAAAAACATTTTTTTCTGCTCTTGTCTCCTCTTTTCCTTAGCTATGTTTACTCCTGATAAGCTGCAGCAGGCTGCTCTGCCTCTGCTCTCTAACGAAGACTGCAAGAAACACTGGGGAAGCAACGTCAGTGACGTCATGATCTGCGCTGGGGCTGATGGAGCTTCTTCTTGCATGGTGAGAAACATGCAGCTGACTTTTACTTAGTCCTGTTATTATTTATTAATAACAGAAATGCAGAAAATGAAAAAATAAGGTAAAGACGGTTTTCTAACAAAAAAAAAAAGAAAATGGCTGGATGAATCTGTTTACACAACAGATTAAAAAGATAACATAGCACTGTTATCATACCACTGACCCTTTCTTACAGAAACGATAGATGCGCAATGTGCATATTTCCAGTCAGTTTTGATTTCTTATTCGTTCTTTTTTCCCCTCTTTCTGCAGGGTGACTCTGGTGGTCCTCTGGTGTGTCAGAAGGGTAGTGTATGGACTCTGGTGGGCATCGTGTCCTGGGGCAGCAGTACTTGCTCCACCACCACTCCTGCTGCATATGCTCGGGTCACTGAGCTCCGTGCCTGGGTGGACCAGACCCTGGCGTCCAACTAAACCACAACAAAATTCCTTTTGTTTCCCTTCAAACTGTACAACAGCCTACTCTTCACAACCTAATAAAACTTACTTTTCTTTTCAATCAAGGTCTAAAAACAAGGTCTCTGTTGCTCAATGGCTGATTTCTGACAGATGGGGGCACTAGTGGCTCAGCTCTTACACCACGTATCAGGGTTTGAAGGTCTACCGTACATGATTTACCTTTGCTATCAACCATTCATTTGTTTTGATGTTGAAGCATTGAGTTGTTAATGCTGTCCAGCAAATGCTCTAAATGTAGCTCATTTCTGATTGTTGCTGGTGACTCTGACAAGCGCCGGCAAATGAGATCAGTAAATTAAGCTCAGCATGATAGGTTTCATTAAATAGAAGAGTTACAATCACCAGACATAGTGTTCAGCCACAGGCAACTGATTTATTTCAATCACTTATTGGTGAGAGTCCAAAAAAAAGCAGCAAATGGCACCAATAAACCTTTCTCATGAAGGACCTGGAAACCTAGACTCATTTTACTGATCAAGAGTTATTGATTGATGGGGAGTTAATGATGATTTCTTTTGAATTACCAAGAAACAGTAGCTACTAAAAGGAAACTGAAGACATCTGTGGCCTAGATAATAAAGGATAACACCTATTTACAGCATCAGTACAGAGAAGGTCCTTAAAGTTGGATTCAAAATGGTCACATATTTAAGAGATTCCTGGGAACAAAGCTGGGCATCAGAAGACTACTTTCTGTGACTGATCTTGTTATTGTCTAGGAGAAACAACTACAAAAGAAACAGAAATATTATACAAAAAAAATCTTATTGCTGTTGGGTTCCTATGGGCATGAGCATGAGACAAAGAAAGGGAAGAAAGACCCTCTGAGTGTAGTGGCTCCTAGGCGATCATCTCTTTGTCTTTTCTGCAGCAGCGTGTGTAATAATCTGAGTGCAAATTGACAGGTTTTCTTTACTGGAGAGAGTCCTAGCCCTGGGGATTTTTCTAGTGCTCTGAGCAAGAGAGAAAAAAGCTTCAGGTATTTCCATGACAACGGCTTGATCCTCCTTAAGTAGCCTATGGAGTGGAGTAGGTCACTTGTTGCGCCGAAGCAAAGCATAGTAGAAAGAGAGGCAGAAAAGATGGCATGACTCAAATAGTACAATATGAGAGGCACTTAAAATCCCTCTGTGATCCTGTTAGAAGCTATTATTATACAGAACACAACAGAACACTAGGCAAGAAAACAAGGCCCCCAAGCATGCAATCCTCTTTTATTTAATGTACATAAGCACATATATCGAACTGCGGAAGACAATAAGGTGCAATTTGCTCTGAGTGCCTTTCCATGAATCCATCCACTGGTATTAGTTTCTGGTGAGTGAAGCTGACTACCAAAACATCTATCTTCTCTTGCTGCCATTTTATTTCAGTGCTTGCTCAATGCATGCTCATGGCTAGACTCCAGCCAAGCTGGAATTGAATGTTCTTGACAGAATGAGTAGAATCCAATTCGACTCACAGCTCTAGAGCTATTTTTGTAATGGCCAGCTCTATAAACTGCATAACTGTTGACAGAGGTTATAGGTTTTTAGGGAGGTGTGTAAAGGTGGTGGGTGGTTCTCTAGTTCTCCACAGGGTAAGAGTGGTCATTACTTGGGCAAAGTCAGAATAACTCCATGGCTAAGTGTGCTCAATTTGCTTGTACGGGCAACCATGCAAGACTGGGCAAGATATTTGGTATTACATTAAAAAGAAGAGATAAAAAAAAGAAAACAATTATCATAATCAGCATTCATTGAAGTCTATAGTCCTAATTATGATGAAGTAGGAGGCTTATGAGTAGTTACATGATGAATTAATTGTAATTACTTTTGTGGAATAGTGCTTTCAGCAGTGAATACACAACTAATTTTTATAGAAGAGCTTAAAACGTGATGCTCTAACCATGCTCAATGTCAAGTGTTGACCATATGGGTATAAAGCCCCCCCCCACTTCCATTTTATACACTCATTGATCTTAATTAGTATGAAAAATGAATATTATCCAGGGCTAAGTTTCCACTAGGACCACAGCACTTAGGGCATGTCCCAGTTTTTTCAAAGACAGTCCCACCTATGACAGATCTGGTTCAGCAGTGTTCAAAAAAGTTTTATTAGCACATTTAACAAGGCTTTAAAAGTACAGTAAGTTTTATCGCTGTGGTATTTCTTACTTTTGTTCTTCACGTGATAACTAATTTAAAAGATGCTGTGTTGAGACTTCTTTCACACCACCCTTATACATCACCCTCTGGCTCTTACACCCCTCTGAGACCACCTGTCAGCCCTCTACTGCTCCAGCCTATTAACCACCAGATCCACCTCCCTCATCAGTGACAGTACCCCTCTCTCATCAAACTTGCTTGTGAAGTTTTCACACAGTGTTGTCATTAGTACAAGTCAGGAGAGTTCAAAAAGCAATTAAAAGATATGAAGACAATAGAACACTATACAATGATGCAGACACAGAAGGCCACCCCAACAGACAAATAGATTTTAAAGCTATGTTACTATCCTTCAGCGTGCTGTGAGAAGACAACTCAGCAAACTGGGTCTGAAAGGACATGGAGCTGTAAAGAAGCCATCTCTAAAAATGAAGGTGAATGATAGTTACCGTTACAGGTAGTGTAGATGAATTGTTTTTGAAAATACTTTTTCCCAGAATACTCTTTACATCCGAACAGTAACAGGTAAATGCTCTGGGGACATAAATACAATTATCCTTTTTTTATAAAAAAAACAGAATTGTAAATATTCTGACCAAACTTATAATTCAGACCAAATGAAATGATTGAATGTCTTACCTGTCTTTGTACTACATCAGCCTTCCATCAGTATTCTCTGTCCACATGCGCCAGCTGGATGGAGAGAGCTGCAGAATATGAAGAAAAAGATAGAGAAAGCTTTCTAACAAAAAAGATAAAGAAGCCTTACATCACCTAGCGCAATGCAAATTGTTTGATGCAGTGGTGTTAAGTATGCCACCACTGGCCTCTAGAGCAGTGGAGTTCTCTGGAGTGACGAATCATACTTCTACATCTGGTAACGGATAAGTCTGGGTTTGGCAGTTGCCAGGAGAATGCCACTTGTATGACCGAATTGTGCCAAGTGTAAAGTTTGGTGGAGGTGGGGTTATGGTGTGGTGCCCTTTCCTGTTCCAACATGACTGTGCACCAGTGCACAAAGCAAGGTCCATAAAGACATAAATGAGCAAGTTAGGTATAAAAGATCTTGACTGGCCTCAACCTCAGTCCTAACCTCAACCTGATAGACCACCTTTGGGATGAATTAGAGTGGAGACTTTGAGTCAGGCCTTCTCATTCAATATATGTGTCTGACTTCACAAATGTGCTTCTGGATGAATGGTGAAATATTTCCATAAACACACTCCTAAACCTTGTGGAAAGCCTTGCCTGAAGAGTTGAAACTGTTACAGCTGCCAAGGGTGGGCTGACATCATGTTAAACCCTGTGAATTAAGAATGAGATGTCGCTCAAGTTCATATGAGTGCAAAGGCAAATGAGCAAATACTTTTGGCAATAATTTCCAAAAAGAAAGTTGCTGGCATCAACTAAAATTGGCAAATATCTAATATATTTAATAAAAAAAATTACATTTCTTAGTTTCAACATCTGAAATAATAAATAAATATAGGGTTTAAATAATTTGCATATTGCTGCATTCAAAATGGGGCAGCACGGTGACACAGCATGTAGTGTCAAAGTCACACAGTGCAAGGGTCCTTGGGTTGTGGGTTCAAGTCCTGCTCTGGGTGACTGTGAGTCTGTGTTCTCCCTGTTTTTGCTTGGGTTTCCTCTGGGTGCTCTGGGTTCCTCCCATGGTACAAAAACACACATTTGTAGATGATTGGCTACTCAAAAGTGTCCTTAGGTGTGAGTGTGTGTTGCCCTGTGAAGGACTGGCACCCCCTCCATGGTGTGTTCCTGCCTTGCGCCCAGTGATTCTGGGTAGGCTCTGAAACATTTAAAACAGGTCTAATGACGTCCATGCTTGATAGATATAAAAGGTCTCCAACATTGTGCTGGGGTATAGTGGAGCTGTGCTCTCTGAGTGATGGAGACCTATTCAATATCTTTGGGATGTGGCTGATGTGGCTTTTGTGATCCTGCGCTAATATTTCAGCATCAGTGAAAAATTAATGCCATTCAGCAACAAGAACATTAAAGAGGTCAACCTGACCTTCTTAATGTTCTTGTGGCTGAATGCCATCTACCTGACCTCTCTAATTGTCTTGCAGTTGAATCCCATCCAGGTTTCACAGAAATGATCCAACATCTAGTACAAATCTGTCCTAAAAGATTTGAAGCTGTTACTGGACAGAGGGTTAAAAACTGCATATTGAGACCTTTTCAGGCCAAATGTTGGATCAGCCGGTGTCCACATGCATATGGCCATCTTATCAACATCATCTGAAGTGAGATTTTCTGGTTTTTAACCCAAGGTCTCACTCTAGGGATTACTTTAGAATGCTGAAAAAAGTTGAAGGTGGTCTTTTGCTAGAACTATATTCCAAAGCCAAGAACAATTTAGAAACTCTTTTAAGAATGCAGTCTAAAGTGTTGAAGTTCTTCTTCAGAACAGATAGCGGAAATGTCAAGACTAAGCAAACACCTTCAACTGAGAGAACAGGCTTCTAAAATTGACTTACTGTATTAAATGGTGCAATCTAGCAATAGATTAAAACAGGGCAGGGCTAATGATACAAAATCTCTTTGAGGATGGAATCCAAAACGTCCTTGTTCAACATAAATATTAAAATTTAGATGGGGGTAAATAAATTATCTAAGGATCTCTGGGGACAGCTGCTAATCACTCTCAACTCTTTCATTTTGATTCTCTTACTCCCTCCCCTGAAGAGGACAGCTTCTAAACTAATGGGACTATTTTCCACCTCGCTGTGGGAGAGATTCCTTTTTCTAGATCAGAACTCCTGCCGACAAGGGAACAGAATTAACTCCCACTGGGACTCCAAACTGCGCTGCAACAGCTTGTGTTAGCTTAAAATGTCTAGTTCTGAAAGGCAAAATTATCCAAAGCATAGACAAATGGAATAATGAATTGTGGATGTAGAAGCAGGTATTTTAAAGTGTATGAATCTATCATGCCAGTATGGTTTTCTCAAAACAAATAAAAAATAAAAAGTGAAACCATCATTAATAGCTGATCGTTTACTTTCCAAAGTAGAGTTCAAAAGCATTATTAAGACCTAAAAATAAATGAAAACTACCTGTAGCAGTTATTAGGAAGCTTCTAGAATGCATTCTTGAAAAGTGACAAAGCTCACAGTTTGCTGTTTATGCAGTTTAGGCAACAGATAGGCAAAGTGCCTACAGCTCTTTTCCAGATTTATCTTCAGAAACTGCCCTCACTACTCTCTATGAGTGAACAGATAGCGTGCCAAATGTTGCATAAGTCAACCTCTAGAGATGATGACAAGAAAGAAAAATATTACTAAGAAGAACAGTGATGTTATTACGTCCTCACTGAAGGTCTGTAGTCCAGAGGTGGACTGTGAGAATGCTAACAAAGGTAGGATGTATGGAATAATCAATTATATTTTTTTAATAAATAAGTGGAAGACATACAGTGACAAAGAACATCAAAATGTACAAAAGACAGTTACTGAAGTTAATTGTAAGATCTGTGCACTGACAAACTAGGCTTTATTTTAAACCTTAACTAGCAATACAAAAACTAACTGCTACACTTGGCCACACTAAAGAAGACCTATTGTGGTAACTGCCCTCTATTCTAATGTGTCTAGACAGTAGTTACACAACATAGGTGCACACATATCTAAACCATCCTCCTTTCCAGGGAAACAGAGGAACCAGAACAGACAGGGTGTTATGTGAAGAGGGGCAAAAACAACAACAGCATCAGCAGCAACAGTAATACAAGGACATTAAGAGTATCGGAGCAAAGCTTTAACAACACTAATCTATATATGCTATATATAATCTATAGATAAATCTATATATGCTACTAAACCTATACAAAGTACCATAGCAAACAAGATATATTACCCATAGGATAGTAGCTCAAACAAGACAGAAATGCCCCATAAACCAACCAAATTACAAGTGAGACTAGAAGCCAATTAGCATGGAGCAGCTTATGAACTCACAGCCTCACACCATTTGGACCAGTAATGTACTGTAAAGACACTGAGGGTCAATTAAGTTTGATGCTCCAGTCCTCCTATAAGGGGAGCGAGAGAGAGAGAGAGAGAGAGAGAGAGAGAGCAATAGTCTAGACTGATGTTCTCCTAAAGTACTCTGGGTGGTGACACCTGCAGGACTTGCATGGTTTTTATGAGTCCCATTTTTTGGGCTCCAGTTTCAATAAAGATTCACTGCTTTGCCAAACTTAATGGCATTTTGACAGGAATCTCTGTCTCTGGTACAGCTTTTAAGATGGAATTCGAGTTGTTTAGTTTTGTAGCATTTTAGGTAATACAGTTTGCCATGTCGCCAATTTGAAGTGATTCCACATTAAGTAAACCGAAACCAAAAACATGCCAATGTTACCAACCTATGGAATGTGAATAGAGCAAAATCCTAATCTCTATTCATTCTTTTCAATGTTTGGAGTTTTCTCTGTGGTCTAAAAACTCCAGAATCCTAGCACACCTGACTGAGACTGTTTTTTTTTTTATTGATTTACTGAAACCCTGACTTTGTAAACACAGACTGGCTTCAAGCATGCACGTCGCCTTAAAGTGATGAATGCTAACACATCAAACACAGATAGAAAGACACAGTGAGACCCCAGTGAGACAACTCAAGATATGGTGAGACCCAAGCCAGCGTGGGCTAAGATAGCTCCTGTCACTGATGAGTGAGGTGGAGCTGGTGGTTAATGGTCCAAAGCAGTAGAGGGTTGACAGGTGGTCTCAGAACCAGAGTCTGGCTGAAAGCCAGAGTCTGATGTGTCATGATACTGTGAAAGACATCACATCTTTTAAATTGGTTATCATGTGAAGAACAACAATAATGATTGCTACAATCAGAGGCATTTTCTTCTGCTACTGGCTCGGGGACTGCAGACGGTCATGGGTGGTATGAGTCCTGTTTAAATTTGTATAATTAGCATCACTCAACACGACACAAGTGCGTCATCCTGAGTTATAAGGATATTTAACTCAGGCTTTGATAAGCATGGGCACATTGCCAATAATCGGCAGAATGAATGACCACAAACTTTTAGCACTGTTCAACTGCTTGCTGTAGGCATCCCTTTACTCCATAACAACTTCAGTACATCCTTTCAGAACCATGAATTTGATCTGTCTTCTCACAGTGAAAGGAGTTTCAAACACCTGTGGATTATTTCAGATCTACAACAATAGTAGTTTAAAGGTCCTGTGCCTTGGTTTTGGGTTCAGTAGAAGTTTTGTGGCCTGTGCTGGATAATTTATCTTTCAGGACAGATTTAATAGGTGCTGTAGAGTGGAACATGCCCCAAGTGTCTCATTCCTGGTGGAATATGTGATGGCTGGGTTAAAAATTTTGACTTTCTGCAGGTATGCACACACCGGGGGTTGGAGAGGACATTATAGAATACCGAGAAAGTGTTGGGTTAAAGGGTCTTCTCAGCACTTTTCACAGTGGTCCTACTTTCAGAAACATTCAGAAAGTTAAAACACCTGTTTTTATGTTGTTTTCCCTGGCAAGATTTTACTGTCTGTCTCTCTCTCTCTCTCTCTCTCTCTCTCTTTCTCTCTCTCTCTCTCTCTCTCTCTGACTCAGCAACTCTTTCAGAGTTTTCCTCCTCTAATTAACATTAACACTAGAAAGTGGTCCTAAAGGGAAAACCTCCTGCTGTTTCTCCTCATTTGTTTATGGCATTGGTTTATTGTGTGGGATTATGAACTAGATAACAATAACACTCATAATTCATCTTTACGTGACCCTTTTCCAACTTCAATTTATCCTTTAGTATAACAGTTTTTCTCAATTGCTAAAACACAAAACTCTGTTGTCTGAACCAACTTCTCAATATCCTAAACCCATTTATTAAAATTGTCACCCATTTGCCAGAGCCATAAGTACATTTCACGTAGTTAGCCACAACAGACTAACTATTTTTGGCAGAACCTTAAGCAATTTTCACTTATTAAGATACAATTAGCAAACGTATTTTCACCCACTAAAACACATTTTGCACTGTGATGCACTTGAGCTGCATAATGGTAAGCAGAGGTAGCAAAAGTGAAACTCAAATAAAGCACAGGTGTCACAGCTTAAACACAGGCACTCTAAACTGATCACACATGTGACAAATGATGTGAAGAAGCCAATATAAGCCAGTACAAGGAGGCCCAGTCGTAGAAGTTTCACTTTGGGTAGAAAGAGTCAGAGAGGCAGAGTAAGAGTAACAGGTGGAAGAGGAGGAAGAAGAGGAGGGATGAGATGAAGAACGATAATTTCAGATGAAATACGGGCAACCATCATTGACCACGTTCTTGTCCATGGATGGACTATGATGGAAGCAGGACTTTGAGTTCAGTTCAACCTGAGTAGATTCATCGTGTCCACCATAGTTTAAACATTCAGAGAGGAGAACAGGTAATTGCTCATTCATTTTGTAAATGTTTACATTATGACTCAATAAAGATCTGTAAAAAGTTGTTTCATTTCATGAATTTCCTAAAACATTTGTAGGCTTAGTGCTGTGTGTAATATTTTGTAACCACATGTTCTTTTGTAGAATTGCAAGACTGCCACATTTGGGGGGGGGGGGTATGTCTATGTTGAACCCACACCAAGAGACCCTCATTGTTGACATGGTCCGTCAGATCAATGGATGAAGCTGGGTTCAATCACAGGAACGTGGTTGGCCAATGAGCCATTGTTGCAGTCCCTGTCCAGCATGGTGGCAATGTCACGTTATGTGCTGCCATCAGCAATCATGGGGTTCTCCACCATCATGCCACATTGGGGCCATACAACACCTAACATCTCTTGGCATTTTTGAGTGATCTTCGAGATTGTGTTAGGGCGTGAGCAGCAGGAACATGAACAAACAGGGCATCCTGTCTATGTCATTGTATGGGACAATGTGAGTTTTCACCGTGCCATCCAGGTCAGACAGTGGGTCAATATCAACCAAGATTCCCTAAATGATTTTCTTCCACCATACTCCCTTTTCCTCAGCCCAACAGAGGAGTTCTTCTCTTCATGACCTTGGAAGGTTTATGACCGGCAACCCTACACCAGGGAAAATCTCTTGCAGGCCATGGAACTGGCCTGTAATGACATAGGGGTGGATACATGCCAAGCATACTAGGAGTTATACTCCTATTTACTAGGCGTTTATTCGCCTGGCCAGGGAGATTGTGGCCTGTGATCTAGATGAAGTCCTGTGGCCTGACCCAGCACGTCGACATGATGCTGCAGTAGAGTAGATACTGTATGCACTTCTGCTGTAATGTATTTATATATATATATTTTTTTTTTTTTTCTTTTACACAGTACATAATTACTCATTTTTGATAAACAAGTGTTGTTTTGAAACTGCATTTTCCTTTGTGGACAATGAAGATTATTTCTACAGCTTCATGATCTGATCATAATGTTTTCTTTTTTTCTGTGTTGTGTGTAATGACTGTTCAGTGCTGTTTTTTGAGGTCTGATTTGCCAACATTGTTTGGTTTTGACACTGCTTGAACCGTTTTGAGGAAATGGTTTGGTTCTGGAGGAAGAGAGGTTTTGTTAATTTAGTGTGTGAATTGGGTTTTGTGTTTACAGTTTGTAGAAAGGGATGCATGGTCTCAGGAAATGTGTCTTGGCAATTGAGAAAAACTGTAAACAAGGCAAAATAACATAATGACATCACGAACGTTTATTTCAGGTTATTTATTTATTTTATTTTTTTTGAGGGGGTAGGGTCAGCCCTTCACATTGTGTGAAAATTTCATGATGAATGGACCAGTGCTCCAAAATTTCTTAGAATATAATGTGTGTGTGGTTTTTTTTTGTTTGTTTTTTTTTTTACTTTTGGACAGTATGTCAAAAAAGGTATGATGTTATGGAATGAAGAGATCTTAACAATGATGTCATTAAATATTGAAGGCTCTGAATCTACATTAAATATGTCAAAAAGCTGGGTCATTAAATTGCTCATGAGAAATAAGGTTATAAAATTAGTTTTTATAATACAGCACCAAAACACTAAATCACTGTGTTCTGTGTTTAATACTGTATATTGCCATTGCACTGATTTACAGCACTAGGACTTGTGCACACATACATACCCTTAAAATGACATTGTCCATTACATATATATATATATATATATATATATATATATATATACTGACGTGGTGATGTGTTACAATGTGTGTGTTACGATGGTACAAGTGGATCAGACATACCAGCGCTGCTGAATCTTTGAAATTCTGTGTCCTCTCACTGTACACTCTATTAGATACATCAGTAGACACATGATGCTTGTTTTTCACTGTGTTCAGTCTTGTCAATGATAAAATAATAAATATATATCTGATACAGTTACATATGGTATGAGCCTTTGAACTTGATAGTTCTCTGTACAGAGATGTCTGACATGTCTTAAGACAAGTTACAACATCTGGATTGCATTTGGCCAAAGAGCGCCTCTTTGTTCCAAAGTTAAATTTATTAGGACACACTCTGGGTCCTAATATTTTCCCGTCATAAATCCTTCCTGCCTCATGTGTTGTCCAACATATGTCATACCGTGCTTTGCAGCCACATCTGTTTAAAAAATCTTTGTGGGATTACACAACATTGCTAAGGAGATTTTATGCCTTTCATTTCCCTAATGGCATTCAGGTATTGAATGATACACAATCAATTCAAAGAATAGTTACAATAATCCATATTATTATATACTTTGAGCTGATACTTAGCATTGAGCATATTGAGTTTAGGCTCGAGTGCAGCTGGTGCAGAGCATGTTATTTCATTCACACATCAGTGTCAACAAATGATACATGTTAAAGTAGATGAATTCACCAAATTTATTTATTTATTTTTTTGTATTTGGCTGTTTGTCAATGAAATCATCCAAGGAAACACAAGTGTGTTAAATCATGCGGCATATGCAAATCTTTTGAAATCTCACAGATTTATAGCAGCTTAAAGAATGGGAATAAAATCTCATTAGTGTCAAACAGAACCAACTGAATACAAATTCAATAGCCCAACACTTCAGAGCAGTCACCATTTCTCAGTCTCCAAGCCTCATTCCAAATGTGCTGCCTGTAACACGTTCCACAACAAAGAACAAGGACACGTTACACCACCTTCACAACACAACACCATTTGGAGACTGAAAACCATCACTCCAGAAGACGTAGTTCTAATGTATAACTGCAATACAGGTCTTTTTTACATGGGGTTTTTCTTCTCCCTCTGTCTCACACATTGAGCATTGTGTGATAAGCTCATGCAATTTTTTGTGCTTTTCTAAGGAACTTGAACAGAACTGAGCATCTGTGTC
The DNA here is from genome assembly GCF_029633855.1 of Hoplias malabaricus. NCBI lineage: Eukaryota > Metazoa > Chordata > Actinopteri > Characiformes > Erythrinidae > Hoplias > Hoplias malabaricus. Next base: position 46,417,585 of record NC_089819.1, read on the forward strand.
CACAATAGTGCAACTTACAATAATTCAATAATTATAAGATGTATTACATCTTATAACATTAGGATTTGTAGTGTATGTTGCCCTTGCATTGATTTGCTGAAATAAACCCCATGCTCATGTTAAATTATATGGATAGTAAATGTACAAATTAAAAGCCAATTTTTAATGTTAAGGCAGATTTTTTTTACACTTTTTCCACTCCTTTTTTGGCCTCCCAGCCTCACAAAAAAATTGTTTTCTCTAGCTGAAAATACAGGAATCTGAAAACGCATTCCAAAATGGAGATTTTTGAAAGGTCTGGGCAAAAGCAGACATCTGTGTATAAAAGCTTTTTGAGAACCTCAGTGATTCAGAAGAGGTATGATTTGAGATATGTCTTTGCCTCATCATGGCTGAGCCCGTGTTTAGAGGTGGTGGTGTAGCCATGGCAACATAAACAACAACCGCCAAGAAGGGCCTTACTGCTTGTGATGCCTTGATTTTCTGTCAAATTTGTATGAAATATTGAATCATGGAGGACTAGAGCTCTGCCAGTTAAATCCTGGAGTTTTTGGTAACATCTCTTTATTTCACAGAATCTTTGTACACTGCCTTAAGTATGTGGTTCTTGAGGAGCTTAAGGTCATGTTTTATGAATATTTTATCACCCTAATGGAAGCCCTGAGTGACACAATAAAATAATAATAAAAAATAACAATAAAATGTTTTTTGTTACCCCTTTGGCATACCTCATTAGTAGGGAAAATAAACTGAAGAAAAAATATATATATTTAAAATATGTAAGTGATGCTAGAAACTTTTTGTCAACAGTGTGTAGAACAGGCAAATAATAATAATAATAATAATAATAATAATAATCTCAAGGAAATATACTGAACAAAAATATAAATGCAACACTTGTTTTTGCTCCCATTTTTCATGGGCTGACTTGAAATATCTAAGACTTTCTCTATGTACACAAAAAGACTTTTTCTCTCAAATATTGTTCAACAAATTTGTCTAGATATGTGGTAGTGAGCACTTCTCCTTTACTGAGATAATCCATCCACCTCACAAGTATGGCCAGAGCCCCATATGCTCACTACACCACCGCCCCATATGCTCACTATGCATGCTGCGTAGGGCCCCGCATATTAACGAAGGCCCCCTCGACACCCCGTTGCTTAGTGCATCAACTGTATGAAGCGAAATCTTTCTGAATATGAAAAGAGCAGAAAATGAGACTCCACAAGACTGAGCTGCAGGAACAGCAGACATGTAAACCTGTGACTGTTCTTCTCGAGGTTGGATTGTTAACTAATAATAGTCTAGTAACAGTGGGCTTTGGACTTTCCACAACATTAAAAGTGTTGCAGCACCACAGTAAACCTGCATGAACCAAACTTTGAAGAAATGTGAAAAGTGAACACATAATCTTAATTTTATTGTATCTGATTCTCTAAACTCCCCCAAATACACCAGTTCACTCTGAAAATTCCTTACTATACGATTTCACCTTAAACAGTGAATTAGTTATTTCCAAGTGCTAAACTGAGCTCTCGAAAGTTTATGTCCATTTTAAATGCTCCCTCTATATTTACACAATCACACTAACAGCAGCTTTCGATGAAACTGCTGCACTATTTAATGCGACACAAAGCTGCTAGCTTTTTTTCTTCTATTTCACCTTAAATGGTGCATCTGTTATAGAATTAGTATTGGCTTCTTGTTTACACTTCTGTACCATTTTAAAATAAGGCAATGGTTATCCACTCTCTCAGGCTTTCGTTGTAGCCTAGTTACATCTGGACTTAAGGTGGAAAGTAATTAACACTAAAGTTTGAACTGAATGGAACTGAATTTTGATTAGCTGTGTATACCGGGCCAATAGACACATTTGGAATGGACGTCACGTTTACGTCACTGACAGCTGCACGCGCATTATGGAGGCAGTAAAACAGCATAAACAAGTGAAGCGTGTTGTTTGAAACGGGAGCGATACACAACATAGGGGCATAATATGTCATGTTGTGCTGTTGGATACCAGAATCGGAATGGAAAAGCAAATTATCTTCATTTTTATAGAATACCATCATCGAAAACGCCCTTCGAGGCAAACGGCAGATGTTTATGGTTACAAGCTATTAAACGGACAGATTGGACGGATGAAAGCATCCAAAATTCTCTCCTCTGCAGTGTCAAATTTCATATCAGGCAATGTTTTTCGCCACTGTTAATCACGCATCATAATCAATGATGTACTTAGTAACAACAAATTAGTAAAAGCAGCAACCACAAAGCTGGCATTCTCAGCTAGTTTATAATTGTAAATACCATAGGCAATACGTCGGTCCGTAAAACACAAAAAGCATCTGTCAAATCTTGGTATTCAATGTCCTGGACATTGTAAGCATCGAGAGATTTTATGCCTTGAGTGATTCTTTTGTATGCATGCTGGGTTTTTCCACAAGCTATATGAAGATGTCCGGACACTGTAATTTTGGCCATTTTGTTTGATCTTGGACCCACTTAACCGACAGTGAGTATGGGTCAGGAACCCTCACCCCATTATTAAGAGTAAGCTCCTTAGTATAGAACACCCTCTCTTTTACTCGTAAGCTAATAAAATAACTGGAGAAAGCATCCGGATTAGCCATATTAACATTTTCCTACACTTGACACTGCTATGTCACTGTGACATTCTGCCATCAATTAAGCTCTGCCCACAAACTATGTCATTTTTGTTTGCAAACAAAAATATTGTCTATACATATGCACAACACATCTCATTCAATTATTTCCATTGAGCATTCAGATAATGGTATAAATAGTCACCTACCCTTGAAAAAACTCTTTGAAGAACTGGAACATGTTGTCATTTACGCCGACCCAGAGCATCCAAAACATGCTCTTAACGTCCGATGAATATGCTGGCCATGCAACAACTGGGCTGTTTTCAGCTTCCAGGAATTGTGTACAGATCCTTGCAGCATGGGGCCGTGCATTATCATGCTGCCTCATGAGGTGATGGTCGTGGATGAATGGCACAAAAATGGGCCTCGGGATCTCATCACGGTATCTCTGTGCATTTAAAATGCCATAAACAAAATGCGCCTCTGCTGTCTATAATATATGTCTGCCATAACATAACCCCACCACTAACATGAGCCATTCGATTCACAACGTCAACATCAGCAAACTGCTCACCCACACAATGCCATATATGCAGTCTGCCATCTGCCCTGTTCAGTGAAAACTGGAATTCATCAGTGAAGAGAACACCTCTCCAACGTATCATACGCCATCAAATATGAGCATTTGCCCACTCAAGTCGGTTAAAATGACAAACTGCAGTCAGTTGGAGACAGCGATGAGGATGACGAGCATGCAGATGAGCTTCCCTGAGATGGTCTCTGACAGTTTGTGCAGACATTCTTTGGTTATACAAACCGATTGTTGCAGCAGCAGTCCAGATGGCTGGTCTCAGACGATCTTGGCGGTGAAGATGCTGGATGTGGAGGTCTTGGACTGCTGTGGTTACACATGGTCCGCGGTTGTGGGACCGGTTGGATGTACTGCCAAATTGTCTGAAATGCCTTTGGAGACCTATGGTATAGAAATATACATTCAATTCACGGGCAACAGCTCTGGTAGAAATTATTATTATTATTTGCCTGTTATACACACTGTTGACAAAAAGTTTATTGCATCACTTATTTAGCCATAAAAAGCATATTTTTTTCCTTCAGTTTATTTTCCCCACTAGAGTGGTGAGCCACAGGGGTAACAAAATTAATCTATAATTTTAATGGTTAACATTTATCATGTTATACCAGCATATTCTACTTTTTTGTTACCCCTCCAGACTTCATTTAAGTAGAGGAAAATATTCTGAAAAGCTAGATGCTAAATGTTAACATGTGTTGCTAGAAATATTTTCAGCTGTTACTGCTGTGTAACACTGTGTAAATGTCCCACTACTTGGCTGACATGTTTATATTAACATTTCCTTGAAGACAGATTTTCAAAAGTCCAACTTGAACAAACCAAAAAGTGAGCATACATTGATCCACTGGCATAAAAAAGTTGCCACACTACTGACTGTAGACCACTGCATGTCCACCATTGGACCACTCAGTTTACTGTCCTGTGTACAGGATATAACTTATTTTAATCTTCTCAAACAAATTTAAAATTCACAGAGACTTTTATTCTAGAAAACAAAATAATGACCAATAATTACAAACAATTAATAATAAACAAAAATGACCAAAAACTATGAGTGATATTATAATGAATATGTCTGATATAATAAGGATTATGCTGAAAATGTACTGGATTAAAATAATTTACGAATATAATTTATAAAAAAATAACAAAAGAACATAAGGAAGGAAAAAAAATTAATTGGAAAGTGATTGAAAAGTGCTAAAATGTGGCATTTTGACTAACATTCTGTTTAATCACCAGTGGTCTGCCCAGAAAACTGTGCAAAACACCAGTGGCCCTCCAAATTTGATCCCAGTGGACCAACCATGGTCCGCCATCTTCTTGCTATCATGGAAAACATTATGAAATAGATATATTTTAAAAATAAAAATATGTAATAACAGTGAGCTGTGTCATTTATGTTGTTGCTTCATCAGCCACATGACCTTGACTGACCTTGCAAGGCACACATTCTTTCTTTTTTTCCTCTCTCTATCACTCAGAACTGATAGGGAGACAGTTTATTGCCTTTCATAAAACCATGGACAATTTTGACCCTATAGACAAAGACAACATAAAAAAATGATGTTCGGAAATTCAAGCTTATTTCAAGTTTTTGCTTATTGTAGTATTTAAATGAGTCATTCAGTTGGCTTTTCATAACAGTTTCATCTGTTGGAAGGTTTTCAAATAAATTTCCTCTTAAGGCTGACTGTCAAAAGCCTGAAAAAGTCCAAGTTATCCAGAGTTCCAACACAACAGGACTTGGAACAATCAAGTCAATGGTATTGGTTCTGCTCTTGGTTACATCCCTTGTAGTAGAAGTCTTAAAATGGTGGGTATGTGAAACACATAAACAGCGAACACAGTGGTGGCTGATTTTCTGTGCAACATATTTTCCAGGAAAATGAGACTGTACCCCTTTTGCTTTGGTGATACACCCTTGTTCTTATCCAAATTGTCTCACTTTGCTGATCCCTAAAGACCTGGACTGCAAAAGGAATCTCATCATCAATCTATGAATAAAGTCCTGTCAAGGAGGACCTGTTCCCTGTGATCCAGAATGTTTTGTCAAATGTCTCTTGTTGAACAGCTGTGACCCACGCATAGGCCTAATTTGCAGGGAGGTGATAAGAAGGGTTGCAACTTTCTTAATAATCATAACAGCCCAATAATTCATTTGGATAATTCTTATTTGGCAATAACACATGACAAAACTACTGGGTTTAATGATGTACAAGTTTTATTCATATAGATATAATGAACACAGTTTCAGATATGTGTGTCACTTTATTTCTCCTGTGGCTACAAGGAAGGTTTTGTTGAACTCATAACACACAGCTCCATGTTTGTACTCATCGTCAGTTCTGTACACCAGCTGCAGAGCTGGGGAAATGAGGGTTAGCTTATGCTTTCTCAGAGACATATGAAGCTAAGTACACTTGGGGAGCACTAACTGTGCTAAACACACTCAGGAATTCATTATCCTTCTAGGAGACAGACTTTTCAAAAAAGAAAATATTTAAAGTCTTTCTCATTTTATGATGTACCACTTAGCATTAGATGCGTATAGCTCACTTGAAGAGGAAATACTGCACCATGCTTCATTATTTGAATAACGAAGCATGTTTTGAAATGTATCCATGTATTCTGTGTGCTCTCACTGTGCTACACTGTTGTAGTCACCTAATACCAGCCGTAAAAAATTAAGTCTACAACAATATGTTAATGTACGTGTTGATGTTTGCAACTGATTGATTTTTCCAATTTTTTCCAAAAAGTATTGCATAGCCTGTAACCGACAAGGCAGCAAAGTAGTGCTATATAAAGTTGTGATGAGGTCTTACTAGGTGGGAGTGTGTCAGTCAAGTGTGATAATGTGAGTGAAATTGCATTTACCTTTAATCAGTTAGGAGCATGTTTAATGATATTGAGTTATTACCTTACATCATTGGTTCTGAGTGATTACAGAAGGTCCAAATATTATCTGGGCATGTGGAGTATCTATTACCTGTGGTAATGACTCTGAGGTGCTAAGAATGTATGATGAATTATTTTTTTTCATCCTCAACACTGAATTTCTGAATTTTCTGCATGATCTGATAATTTGACCTGGCTTTACTTTACCTTAAATTGACTATTACATAATATTGGATAAGGAAATTATGTCCTGGCTGTTGCTAGGGATACGCTATGTGTTAGAGAGTTTGTAGACTCCTGAAATCAAAGCTATTAACAGTGAGCCTCTCCAGTTTGTTGCACTAAAAGCCTCTACTCTTCTATGAAGGTTTTATACTATATGTAGGAACATTGTTCTGCAAACTTGATGGCATTCATTCATCATAAGATGCTCCTGTTCATTAATTAATTCTAGATCAGAAAAAGGATCACAAAGAGCTTGATTTTTGACCATAGGCTGTTCTTCAAGATCTGTTTCAGTGAGGCAAATAAATGTGTTTCCATGGTAATAATCACTTTTTTTCACCTGGGTGCCCCTTTGTGGTCAGTTTATTGAGATTTTGCCTCAATAAACTCCAGCTTTTGACATATTTACCAATACATCTGTGCTTGCAATACCACAAACAAAGCACTGATGATCTAGCATAAAACTGCATAATGTGGGTATACTGAACGTCTATACACATGACAGAAAGTGCTCCTAAGAAGTTACTAAAACAAGATGTCATTTTAATAAAGATATTTTAGGCTCTGAGAAGGTCTTAAATAGAACTACAGAATGTATACAGTAATTTGATAGCAATAGGTTACATTATAGCCATTGTATGGTGGATTTTAGTCTATACGTGTCTGCTTCAGATAAAAAGAATTAATAATAATAACCTAGTGAATTTAAAAATTAGTTTGCTTTCCTCTGAAACATGATTCCACTGCTCTCTTTAGATTGCAGATAATTAACTTAATTTCACTGTTCCACAGACCTGCTGTAAGGGGCTTCATTGCAATTTAATTAAAACTTGCCATTGGGCACTGTGACATTAGACTCATGGTTCTGCCGCTCCATAGCCTCCCATTTTATATATCAATAATACATGCACAACTGATCAGTGTCTATTACTGCACCTTAAAACTCACTAACAAGAAGGTGTGACTGGACACTTTAGGACATTTAACACTTTTTTTTTACTAAATACTTGCTTTATTATACTGTGTTATCATTTGAATGCAAAGTTTAAAAAATGGATGTATGGATTTTAAATGATTAAGGTTTAGAGAAAATAATATATATAATACAAAGATCAAACGATGACAGACACTGAAACATCTTCCCCTTAATTTAAATGTTTTATTTTATCATAATGGATATGTCTCATGTGCCTTAAAATGGCAGTTTTATCTTTCAGAAAAAAGATCTCAAAAAATATGTATGTCAGTGGGAACCTTAAATCATTTCTTGGCAAGTGACTCAGACCAGCCTTCATACTTCCATGAGCTGCTTGGGTAAAGTGCTCCATACTTTATGACCTCAAAAATATGCAATTATTTTTATCATTTAATGAATTCACTCAGGTATAAAGATATAGTGGGTGGCTAGGAGAAGGGAGGACTTTATTTTCCTTCCCAGCATTTTTAGCTCTCCATGTTCTTCATGCATTAACACTTTGAGAACATTCTAGTCTACGTACCCCTCAGCACAGCCTTAACAAAGCAGATTCAACAATTTGAGTTCTTGCTTGCACATTTTAAAAACAGGAGAGTGATGTTTTTTATTTATGTTACGTAAAAATTTTACTCCATGTAAGAGTTTCCTGTCTTCATATGAGATTTACATTTAGTTTTTTCAAATTAAGTTGTATGACTATTTTTCCATAAAATTACTCCAAGTCTATTATAAGACAATGATTGAATTTACTGCTTCTAATTTTGGCAAGTAATCCCAAAATCTTGGTCTATAGTTTTGATAAACATGGCAGGTCCTTAGTTTTATTTGCAAATTCTTTATTTATTTATTTATTTATTTGTGTTTTGTTTTGTTTTTTTTGCTGCAGGTTTCACTCTGCATGTACTACTAAAGCTTGGCTTCATAGACCCAGACTCCTGAACTGACTCCTTTGGTGTATCATTAGAAGCATCAGAAAACTATGACCACAGACTGTTGATCAGCTACAGGAAAATGTGCTGTATGACAGTGGTGTCCAAAATTTTTTGCTGTGTTTTACAGGTTTCAGACTCAAAACAGGTTTATATATACGTCATTGGTCAGTAATAAAAATGCAGTTATTAGCAGATCAAATGTTATATTTATATCAAAATCAAAATGACATCTATTCCAGAAATACGGGTGTTATAGCATTAATTTATATTTTATGATTAATCTTTTTAACGGCCGTTATGTCACGTGCCTGCGCCCACATATGCATTATTACTATGGCGACATGTAGCTGCAATTTACAGGTCAAAATGAGCTCTGTGGGTATATTAGGCGTTTATGGACCAATTGACTTCCCACACACGTGACCAATCCTCTCCACCCACCGACCGACCAGCGAAGCCACGTTCCCCGCACCTTATCCCTGAGGAAGATTGCGCGAGGAAGAGCGGGCAGGTCCTCGCGCGTTTTATGGCGGGAAGGCGTCTAAAGTTCAGCACTTTCGCTCTTTAGCGGAACTCGCGCGGGTGTCCTTCGCAGACGCAGTTTTGAAAGTCGTGAGGCTCTCGAGCTCGGTGACACATGCGCGACCGTAGTCGCCCGCGTGCTCTAAGGATGTGCATGAACGGACTGAGAGGAGAGCTGAGGAACGGCGGCGGGAAACTCTCGTGCCACAGCTAAGTCGCGCGCTGCACCTTGTGGACGAGAACCGTATTTACGCACGCCAAGCTCTTCTCTCCGGCACCTGCGGAAATTCGGCGAGCAGTACGCGTGATGTCCAGTGGACGGGTATCAGGCGCGGAACAGCGGGTCAGAGTGTGTGAAGTTCTGCAAATGAGTACGAGCTGCTGACCACTGTAGAATAACACTCCCGGACATTTCAGTTTATCGAGGAGCGCGCGCCGACCGATGCCTTCAGCGTCAGAACAGAGACGTAGTACATCCTCCTTCATCAAGGTACAGAAAACGTGAATATTGCCTAAAGGGGCAGCCACGGTCTTAACGTTTAGGTTATTACCTTAATTATGTTGCAGATGTACACTTTGGAGTATTTCAGAGGAACAATTGTATCCTTATCTGAACCCTTTTACAAACCCGTTTCCAAATAGAAGACATTGTCAGAGAAGTACACCTCTGATCAATTTAGTATAAATAATGTATGTACTGTCAGCGGAGGAAACGTGGCCAGGAGGGTTATTTTTTTTCTTTAAGCGTACATTTACTTTCCAAGAGGATATGAGCATTTCTGTACCATAAAAAGTATAGACAAATGGAGCTAGCCTAGAGTCTCATAGGAGAATACTGGAAGGAAACATAGATAGAAATAATGTAAATGTCTATTAAAAGGCAAAACAATGGACATAAAGTCCCACATTATTCCCTTAAATGAGTACAAATGGTAGTGCCTTGGAATCACCTTCATATATAAATTACAACTAATTAAAATTGCATATCTTTGCCATTTTACAACATAATATTTTGTACGTACTCACAGAAAAAGATGTGGCAGTAACCCGCAACCTGTCACTGTGCTGATACCTTTTCCCTAACACTGTGTTCAGTACATTTAGATGGGGAACATAATTTCAATGTTTTCTGTTTTAATTGTGCATTTATATAAGGTTTTTCTGTTTTTTTTTAGAACTTGTTCATGTTTTCATCAGAAAAAGAGAATGATGTTTGGTTTTAGGGAACACAGCTTAATATATATATAAGAGTCCATTTATTGTCATTGTTGTACATTTTGTGAACAATAACATACCTGTACTGTACAAAATTTAAAGTCATGTCATTCAGGGATTTTTCTGAGTGTGAAAAAATTAATATACCTAAGTAACTACTGATCAGGAGAACAGAACCTTTAGGGCACCACACCAGTGACAGTGGAGTACCTTGTAATTAGATTAAAAGATTAATATGGTTCGGAGAAGATAGGCTACTCATGAGGGCACCACTCCAGTGAAAAGAGGGGTCTTAAAAATGACTTTACAAAAAAATCTTCCCTCACTAAAGGGACTAAAGATGCAAAAATAACGGTGATGTCCCAGAGATAGCTTTATGTTTTCTGTCTGAGAGGTTTCTGTCAGGTTAAGGAATGTATATGGTTTAAAAATAAAGGTAGTTGAGATGTAACTTTCACAGTACCACGGCTGAATGGTGATGGTGCACTGCGTCATTATTCCCTAATGAAATGTACTGAAGCTGCCCTTGAAGACACCACTCCAGTGACAGTGTACCTTTTTATCTGGGATTGTTGTGGTATCATACAAAAAAACTAATACTGTACTATTTTGTTCATTAATAGGACACCACCCCAGTGATGCCAGACAAGATGGGCTTGTCCAGGAATGAAACATTGCTGTGGTCTCACGAGCAAGCAGACACCAATCAAACGGCCAAAGACTCTATTGGCCCAGAGGTGGTGCTGGTGCCAGTCATCTTTGGCTGCATCTTCTTTTTGGGCATCGTGGGGAATGCTCTGGTCATGGTGGTCATTGGGCGGATTAAATCTGGACGCTCCAGGAGCACTACAAACATCTTCATCCTGAACCTGAGCATCGCAGACCTGTCCTTCCTGCTCTTCTGCGTGCCCTTCCAGGCCACCATCTACTCTCTACCAGAGTGGATCTTCGGTGCTTTCCTGTGCAAGTCAGTGCACTACTTTGTGACGGTCACCATGCTGGTCAGCATCTTTACACTGGTGGCCATGTCAGTGGACCGTTATGTGGCCGTAGTGCTCTCCAAAAAGTCACCGTGCATACGGAACCGCAGGAATGCACTGCTGGGCGTCTGGCTCATCTGGCTGCTCTCGCTGGTCTTCGCTGTGCCTGTAGCACAGCACCAGGTGGTGACGAACCATCCGGATGCCCCCAACAGCTCCTTTTGCTGGGAGGTCTGGGGTGAGCGCCTGGCCAGGCAGACCTACAAGGTGACCATCCTGGTCATTGGCTACCTCCTGCCTCTGGTGCTGATCACCTGCTGCTATGCTAGGGTAAGTTTCTTTTGCCAGGTGTAATTTCTTAAAGGTGTGTGGGAGAATAGTGATGTGGATTAAGTGTGCATAAAACAAGTCAATAGCTTAAACACATTGTATTGTAATTTGTGGAAGTTAGAAAGCAGTCCTCTTGTGCTTAGAAGCTGTTTTCTGTTCTTGTTGCCTTCATTACCTCCTCAATATAAAAATGCATCAGTGCCTGAACTTAGCCTTTTCTGGCAGCGTCTGGTCATTTATAAGAATTTACAGGCTTCTTCAGGATGCATTACGCATCTTATAATAAATGCTGGACTGTAGGTGGACACAGTTATGTGTAATGTTCGATTTTATGTTGTAAGATGTCTTTGAGGTTTTATTTGGCATTTCGCCACAAGAAGCGCAGTGAAAAATGTGGGTACAATTTCTTACTGCAAGTATCCAGAATAATATAATTATTTAAAAGCAGTTGAGCTCTTGCAGCAAAAAAAAAAAAACACGTCAACCATTTCTGTGTTTTTTGTTTTTTTGTTTTTTTTTATCAACATTGCCTGCGAGTACTGTCTTAACCATGGAGATAAGCAGTTTTTCAGCATGAACTTGAGTTTAAACTTAAAAGAAAACAGTTATAAACAGAACATTGCAATGACAATGCTGAATCATCTTTAATATAACTACATTACTTATGTGTTTAGGTTAAGTGAGGTGGAGTATTGATCTTGGATCCCACTCAGGAGGCTTTATCACTCCAGACACTACAGAGAATGGAGTTTTACTGCTCCTCAGCCCAGTGCTTTGACACATTGAACCTCTCTGCGCAAAGCTTGGTATTAAACATTGAGCCTTAAAACTCATGTGTAGATGCTCCAGAGCAACCCAATTAATTTAGTAATCTTTTGTGCAGATTATGCATGTTCTACTGTATCGAGTGGTTGTACCATACGGTAACTCAAAATGGAATTTAGAAAGGATGGATTCATTCCCGTGCTGAGAGAGCCATATTATAAACTGTGTTAAGGTATAAAGTTGGTATTTGAGTTGCCCATGCACCTCCATTGAGGGAGGTGATAATGCATTTAAAGACATGAAAGACCACTAATGAACCTGCACTGTTCCAAAGGTGCCTTGAATATGTGTCACATAATAATGTATAGTGGAGTGATATTATGAAAATGTTCCCTGTGGCTCTAGGGTGCTGTTAAGCTGTGCTAATGTGAAAAATATATTCAACATCTTCCTTCCATTATACTGAAATTTTCCCTGTTGTTTGTGTGGTTAAAATAAGTCATTATTAAAATTTGCACACCTCTATTCTAAACTCCCCTTATCTCTTATACTCAAACAAGTTTATTAAAGATACTACTGTCATGTTACTGTACCTTAAAGACTATATGTATAGTATGTATTAAGCCTCTTTTGACAGAAAGTCCATGGAGAAACACTAATTATAACTTCAGTGTGAATGCAGGGTTACACTGCTGTAGGTAGATCAAATAATTGAGTGCATTGAACTGATGGCATTGCCCTGTAATGACCGTAAGTCAGTGACACATGCTGTAAATAATATATATAAAAATATTGGAAATGTGTATAACAATATATCATTGTTATTGAAACATTTCATATTGCGATACATATTGATATTTAAGTATTGTCCAGCCCTAGACTCATGTCTGAAAAGTTTTCTTTTTTAAATAGCTAACTGTAGATTTGTCCCAGCCTGATCTGGAGAGTGTTGGGAGAACATTAGTTGTAAATACATGTGCTTGCTGTGTTCAAAGCTTTGAAAACAGCTTTCATTCTGCTCCTAGTACAGAGACTATACTATTCTTCCCACTAACACTGCTTTGTGCAGCGAGCTACTGCTGAGCTTGAATGATGGTGAAATGGCAGCCCTGTCACCATAGCTCCTTTTGATGTGATATTTGTTTATTTAAAGAATAAAATTATAATTTATTGCTAAAGTATGTCATTTCTGCCACTTTCTGGTGCATGTTGGGTGGTAGTTTTGGATGGTAGAAGTAAAACAAAAAAATGTCATCCGATCAATTACTGGCTGGTTGGTGAGTGGGTGAATGAGTAGGTGGCTACAAGCCAATTCCATGAGGTGCTTCACATCTATAATTCCCAGATTTTTGGACCTCAGTGTAAAAAAAGTTTGTTTTCAGGATTTTACAAAAACAATATATTCATAGAGGACCTTTTTGAAATGCCATTTTTGAAACTGTTAATATAGCACATCACAGTAATTAGAAAACTGAATTGTTGGGCCTTCTGCAAAGGGTTTTTAAAATGTTATAATTCTCTGTTACTGTCTGATTTTGATTTTAGATAAATCGTCCAAATATTTGGCCATGAATAAAAAAATCTAAATCAGGTAGATCAGCTTTAATGGATTGTCTCAATGATTAGATCATGCTGTGCACAAGCCACCTGTTTGTTTGAAGTTTATTAGAGAAATACTTCAGCAGGATTCAGTATAATCTCTCTCTGACACAGTTTTGATTCAGCAGGTTTATGAGTTCCTTTCTAAGTTTGTGTAATCAACATAATAAGTGAAGCACATAGAGATTAGGTTGAAAATAACTTCAAGGTCTGTTTCTCTGCCAGATTTGGAGAATCATGGTTAATTGTATTTGTGTACACCTGTACTCTGGGAAGTCTGTTTTATCTCTGTTACATTACTTATTATACAAGTTCCTTTCAGGCAAACAAAATTATTCCTTATTGTGTGATAAATATTGTAAAAATATTGATTATACTGAGTATCCCAAAGTAATGAATTATATAACATCAGTGTTGTGCAACAGGTCATTTCCCTTTCCACACACTTCCAGGGCTCTGGGTTTAATTCCCACCCGTCTTGTAACGAGGTTGGTGTGTTCTTTCTGTGTCTGAGAGGGTTTCCTCCGGGTGCTTCACAGTCTTAAAAAAACATTGGTCGAATGCGTGAGTGACAGTGTGAGTGTGTGATTCATTGTTAAGGACCGGTGTCCTGTCCAGGATGTGTTCGTGACTTGCGCCCAATGATTCTGGGTAGGTTTCAGATACAGCTCAACCCTGAACAGGATGAAGTGGTTACCGAAGATGAACAAATGAATAAATGAATGAATTTATTCATTCATTTATGTAAATATTGAATAGAATATCGATTCGATCACTCACAATTTTGAGATTTGCTAGAGATGATATGTATCCAAAAGTAGTTATTACATTTTTAAAACATTATAGTTTATACTACACAGATGTGCACACATATATGTTCATCAGTCATAAACACATGCCAAAGTGAACCTTTGCATGATTTATAATGTTATCTATGTTAATTATATGTTAAATGGAAGTAAATAGAAATTAAGCTTGAAATGTGCAGAAAAGCCATATTTAGGTTATTTACGCTTATTTTCAAGTAGAATACTAGCTAAATATTCTGCTCAAACTTTTACATAGCTCCTTTTATGATCTGCTTGTCATAAAATTAGAATATCATGAAAAAGTTGATCTATTTCAGTAATTCCGTTCAAAAAGTGAAACTTCTATATTATATACATTCATTACACACAGACTGATATATTACAATCGCTTATTTCTTTTAATTTGATGATTATAACTGACAACTAATAAAAACCCCAAATTCAGTATCGCATAAAATTTGAATATTACTTAAGACCAATACAAAAAAAGAAATGCTGGCCATCTAAAAGTAGGAACATGAAAAGTATGAGCATAAGTAAGTACAGCGCTCAATACTTAGTTGGGACTTCAGCTCTTCTGCATTGTTGGGTCTGGCATATTGCATCTTCCTCTTCACAATACCTCATAGATTTTCTTTGGGGTTAAGGTCAGGTGAGTTTGCCAGCCAATTAAGAACAGGGATACCATGGTCCTTAAACCAGGTGCTCATAGCTTTGGAAAATGAAATCTGCATCTCCATAAAGTTGGTCAGCAGCAGGAAGCATGAAGTGCTCTAAAACTTCCTGGTAGACGGCTGCGTTGACCTTGGACCTCAAAAAACACAGTGGAACAACACCAGCAGATGACATGGAACTCCACTGGAACTCCAACAACATGGATTCTGTGCCTCTCCTCTCTTCCTCCAGACTCTGGGACCTTGATTTCCAAAGGAAATGCAAAATTAAATTTAATCAAAATGGCTCAACACAAGGAATGCGACAGCTAAAACCCATGTCTTACATACATCTGTGCGGGGTGGTTCTTGAAGCATTGACTCCAGCTGCAGTCCAGTCTTGGTGAATCTCCCCCACATTTTTGAATGGGTGTTGTTTCACAATCCTCTCCAGGGTGTGATTATCCCTATTGCTTGTATACTTTTTTCTACCACATATTTTCCTTCCCTTCACATCTCTGTTAATGTGCTTGGACACAGCTCTGTGAACAGCCAGCCTCTTTAGCAATGACCTTTTGTGTAAGTTGTCAATGGTTTGTCTTTTGGACATCTGTCAAGTCAGCAGTTTTCCCCATGATTGTGTAGTCTACAGAAACAGACTGAGAGACCTTTTAAAGGCCTTTGCGGGTGTTTTGAGTTAATTAGCTGATTAGAGTGTGGCACAGGTGTATTTTCACAATATTCTCATTTTCTGAGATACTGAATTTGGGGTTTTCATTAGTTGTCAGTTATAATAATCAATTTAAAAGAAATAAACATATGAAATATATCAGTCTGTGTGTAATTATTGAGTATAATGTACAAGTTTCACTTTTTGAATGGAATTACTGAAATAAATAAACTATTTCATGATATTCTACTTTTATAACCAGCACCTTTAAGGTTGAAATATGAAAGCCTTTGAATGCTGCTGATTTTCAATTGAATTCAGATACACAGCTGTCATTTCATCTGTAAGAATAAAAATCCATGTAGAATCATTTACACCCTTGTTTTTTGTCTGTATTTTAAGGAGCCACCCATTGCTATTTATATAAAAATATGAATTGCTTTGCTTTGCATATGAATAAGAAATGGCACCCCAGAAGCTCTCTTACAAAACCAGTGCATTTTCAAACTCATCTGGCTTTGAAACAGAAGTGAACTGAACTCTGTAACAGTGGTTTTCACTGGTGATGTACATTAACCTTTGGCCGAAAGTCTTTAGAGGGGACAAAGTAAAAGCCTTAATGAGAACATACTCCTACAGACTGCTGCTACTTTGACAGAACCCATGTTCTCCTGTCCTTTGACAATAAGCACAGCTTCTGTATAAATATGACACTCAGCAGCTGTGGGCATAGCTGGACATGAGCAGTAGATTTCTTTATTTTATGTAACTGCTTTTGTATTCTGAGGTCTGTTTTTCCTGCAGTTCATAGAGTTCAGAGCTTAGTTAGGAATCAAATCATGAGTCATATCTTATCTTATGTCCATTGTGTACCTCTCCAGGCTTTAAAACCATGCAAAAATCAAGCTAATTATTTTATTTTTATTAGAAACAGAATTCTTCTACTAATTTCCACTCATTTTTGTGAGAAAATAAGTTTCATCTTTCTTGTCCAACAGCAAGAAATAGCAAATTAAGCATCTCATTTATCTCAAATATATTTGTCACTGTGGTGGTACCCTCAAGGGTACATATTTGTGCCTTTAAATAGGGAACATAATTGTACCTTATTCTATTATAATTGTAGATTTTAAAATCCAGGACTTGTTATATATTATGTTGTCTTATTTTACACAGTTCTATAATGAAAATTTAAAAATATTAACCTCTCCTTCTGGAGAAGAGAATGTAATGTACCATTAGGAAACACAACTGGAGTTTTAATCAATGGTGTACCTTTAAAAGTACATTTAGACGGTTTGTAGCTTTAATGACCAATAGTGTACCTCTACAGTACCTTTTTTTTTAGAGGGTAATAGCTAGTTCCTCTTTTGCAGCTGTAGCAGTAACTGTTGTACTTGGAAGGATTCATGTTAGATGTTGGTACATTTTGGCCATTTTGGCAAGCATCTGAGGACATGCCATAGCTAACTGGCAGGTATTATAAATGCTGGTTTCATCATCATTTTGGAGTCAAGGTAAAATCGAACATGTCTTGTCATGACATATGATTATGACACTTTCTGTGTGAAAAAAATGGCTTGTTATGATAAATGATTTTGTTGTTGAATAACAGAGAGCACTAGGCTAATGCTACTGGACATAGCCTGACCAAGTGAGGCCTGTGGAGCAGATCTGTTCTCTTTAGAAGACACTCCACAGTAGCTTTACCTGGCAGTTGATATGTTTTTTGTATACAGCAATATGATATAACTCCAGGGAACATTGTAATAATAAACAATGATGCTCTGAGATGATTCATAACCTCATTCATAATCAGTCATAGACAGACAAAGAACTCACTGATTCATCTTCACCTTTAAAACAAAACAGAATCCACAGTTTGTTCCAACTTTTGAACAATTAAAGTAAACTTACTTTAATTAAACAGTTGTTCCTGTGTTATGGTAGAAAATGTAACATCCACTGTACCAAGAAAAATGTTTAGGTTACATAGGACAACTGGAAAATTGCAAGAAGTGCCTCATTAAAGTGGTTTTCATTTCAAAACAGCCAGTATATAGACTTTATGTACTCAGTGTCAGGAAAACCCAACAAACATTAAACACAATAAAAGCCTCAACAGCTAAATATATTATTTCAGTATTTAGTTCCCACGGTTGTGTCTAGTATTATCTCCTGTTTTCTGTTTATTTCGTGTGTCCCTGTTGTCTGTGTGCTTATGTTCTGCTGTTCCTTATGCTGTGATGTTTACTTCTCTGCCCCCTCTGACAAGTCCTAGTGTTCTGTGTTTTTACCAGTTCAGTTTAGCTCTTGGATGTGTCTTTCCCAGTAGAAGTTTCCCATGTTTCTCCTAAATGTTTATTGAGTGTTTATTTCAGCTGTAGCATTTGTGTTTTTCAGTTTGCTTTATTCCTTGCTGGGCTTACTTACTCTTCAAAGTTTTGTGTTTATTTCCCCAATATTTGTTTTCTGTTTTTCTTTGTTTTATGTTTTCATTACATATTTCAGTTTCTGCATGTTGATATGCCTTCCAGTCTCCTGTTAGACGCCTCCAAATCTCCTGTCTCTGACGACATTACTCCAACATTCTGCTTTTATTACAGGTTATTTTCTTTTTGGAGACATTGTTTTTTACGCTCAGTCTCTATTGTTTATTGCATTCTCTGCTACTGGCAGTACAAGTAATACCCAACACATTTAATGATAGGGCGGTCCATCAGTTTTTCTGAGAACTTCTTCAGTTTTGTTTACTTTATATAAGCCCCATTTTCAGTGAACTTATATATAATTTTTGAACTCCAATTATGATTTTCCCTTTTATCTTCTCTTCCTTATGAAAAAGGTCAACCTTATATCTTATTTCTTTAGAAATATCTATTACAGTATCTCTTATAACTTAATATTAATGGGCATAGAAACTGGAAATTAACCCCTAGGCTAGATGTGATCTCTGAATATTACGTGGTACCTGTACCGGAATTCCTGTGTATAACAACAAAGTAATAAAGAAATATAATAACGCAACACCTTTTGCAGTTAGTAGTCTTTATTCATGTCAGTCTTAACACCAGGTGCCAAATATATGACACTGTAGATCAGTTTCAGTTTTTCAGTTGGTCTGTCAATATGCAATAAGAAAAGCAAATGTGTGAAACAAAGCAAAGATTCCAAGATTGTATTAATAGTTATGAGATTATGATATTATTATTATTATGAGGTGTGTAGGTTGTTGGACAACACCACTAAATCCAATACTCCTGATTTTATTGCATTTGTCGACAGAGTCATATTTGAATTGTAAAATAATTCATTGAACTTTTAATTATTAAACCCAGAACCAATGTTATCAACTATTCAAATATTTCTTTTTCATTTAAGGAGTTCAGTTTAACTTTCACAATGGTGAGAAATTATTTTAATTATTTGAGTGCATCCATTATGCATTATGCAGTTCCACAAATTTGGTTTAGCCTAAGTCCATTCCATTTGGTAAAAGATTAAATGCTGCATTAAGCAGATGGTTAATCTTTGTTTCCAGGGGACCTGCAGCACTTGAAAAAAGGTGGCTTTATGGAATTCAACCTGAATTTTCTTCTGTTTCTAGGTGTTGTATCATCTTCATAAAAAAATCAAGAATATGTCCAAAAAATCTGAACGCTCAAAGAGAAAGGTAAGAGCACCACTGTTGTCTGTGTCTTGTGCCTTTTCTTCTTGGACCTTTGACTGTTGTACTCAATGCATGTGTAATTTTAATAAGTTAAAATCACAATATAGACCTCTGATGTTTTGTAGTTTGTTTTATGTCCATTGAGGAACTCGGGGTCTAAGCATGTTTACTCTATGGGGAATATGAAGAGAATATAATAAGACAAATTAATAAATTAAAATAATGACCTCTTGTATTTAAAAAATATTCAAATTAATTGTTTTGAATAGTACCCCATTATCTGTGGTTTAATGGTAGAAAGCATGGTAAGTGCTATCTTTGGGTTGTAGACTTCTTGTTCTTGCTTGCTGCTCTTGCGTTAACAAATTGGGTAATTAACTCATAATCTTTACGCCACTTTGACTTTGTCGCTGCCTTAACAGCTCCCATTAAAGCTATTAGAAACCTGTAAATAGTGGTTGATTGCTCACAAGCCTGCATTTCATCTAAAGGAAATTTAGAGGTCACCTCCTGATGAGTGGAGTTGAAAATTGACACCTTTTTAGTGATTGAAACTTTGTGAACAAGTGAATTGTATGCTTTAATAGCATATATACACTTCAGATTCACCTGGAGACATTCGGATTTTCAAGGCAGGCTTTTAAAATGCAGCAAGTGGAACATTTGTAATTGAGCTGTGTGTCTCTGACTCTATTTAACACTCTTCCATCTCTGGTCTTGGCCCTTTACTTCTACTAATGAACCTTAATAGAGAGAATTTAAGAGCTACTCCTGTACCAGTGCTGTCACTTTGTTGCAGTGAGCAAGAGGGACGAATTATCCAGAAAAAAAATGTGCATTGAACAGTTGATATGACTAAGGCGAATTTAACCACTGTGAAAGACATTATTACAATATCTCACTCAAACACCTGACTTAGAGTGAAATGTAATTATTATAATGAAGTGAAATTGACTTCTGATGTGCCAGAGAAAGGTAGCTTTTAGGAGCATGATGACAGGGCTGTATCTATAGTAACACATCACTGGCCTTGGATCATTTCAGAGGCGGAAGCTTTCTGAGACAGCAGTCACGAATTTTATGGATGGAATGGGGTTTTTTTCCCCCCTCTAAAACGTGTTTAGAGCAGAGCTGATCTTTTGCTGCTGTAAGTCGGCAAGTAGTACACACAAAAAGGGACAAGAGCGTATGGAAAGATTGTAGTTGACAACCTTGAAAGAAAACTATCATTCAGAAGTCAGCCCTGTGCCAGTTATGGCTGCATGTTAAGATTAATCACTTTACAGGAAATTGAAGAGTGGTTCAGAGTTCAAGGCGGAGTCAAACAGATATCAAACAGACCCCTGTCCTTTGTTGTAAAATGCCAAGTGAAATGCATTCGCTATGTTGTAACCCACAAAGAAAAGGCCATTTTATTTTTGTTTGTGTTCTTGTAACATGAGAATTGAGAGCATGTTTAATTGTTAAATTGCTAGTGGCACAATGTGCTTCAGTTACTGGTGGAATATAATAGACTTATGAGCTTAGCATATCATTTTCATGGTAGAATTAATAGAATGAATAGACTGCATAGACACCTGACTAAAGCCTCAAAGGCATGTAAGGATTAAAAAAAAATGACAGAATATACTAATAGGATGCTATCATTTTGGTCATTAACTCCACTTGCATTCATGCCATCTCATGAAATGGAGGGTTGGGAATAGGCTGGGAGCAGGTGGACTATCAAATTTTAAATTAATTAAATAATTTATGTATTTATTTATTTATTTCTCAAGCCAATAAAAGGGCCAGCTAGCCTGTAATGGTCAACCAACCGAGAACCCACTGTATTAATTCTTTCTACCTGTTGATATCTGCTTGACTGTGAATGGAGGTTTACACCATTTTATACTGTTTAAAAGTGGATGTGCACATGTCTATGCACATCATGCCATTGTAAGGAACTCCAGGTATAAGCAGTTTATGGGAAAAATGATCAGCACTTTCAGATATCACCTTGTGATATGTGATAATCTAACATCATACAGTGGATCTCAGCTCTTTATTATCAATATATAATTTAAGGACATTAGATCTCATGTGTAGTTACTGACAGTGTCTGATAGAGATGATCTTTAAAACTGACTAAATAAAATGAATAATAAAAAATTATATTTTCTATGACCACATACTCACATGATCTATGTAAATGCTGCAACAATTGCCTTAACTTAAGGTAAGTAATAGTCCAGTGTTCCTCATCGTAAGCTACACTACATGGCAAAGTGTTTGTGGACATGATTAGAAGAACTCAGTTTCACTGCTCCACAGCTTAATGCTTGGGGAACTTTTTGTCCCTCTAGCCAAAGCTTGTTTGTGGTGTATCCAGTGTCCCCTGTTTTTTCATGTCTTTCTCTCTAGAGCATATAGAAGCTGTACATGCACAGTTGAAAGTCTGCGTGCACCATGGGTGCACCTTAAGGTATCAGAATTCACTCATTATAAGGGAGGGCCAAAAAAGTTTTAGACATATTCCCTTACTGAGTGTGCTGAGCAGGTTAAAAGACAGAAATTGATGTCTTTTTTGGCTTGTGTTTCTTATCATCACAATAAACACACTAAAACCTGGAGGGGGCTTATACTGAAATACCTTAGTGGTCTTTCTCATTTGCAGTTTTTTTTCCTTATAACCATCCTGCTCTCTCCTCTGCTCACACAGAGCTGTTTCAAAGTTTACAGAAGAGGAGAAGACGAGAGCCCTCACACACTAACAATTCCTCTTAACAACTGATAATGAAAACACACTCGAGAGCACAAGAGGGACTCTCACACACCAACTGGTTTAAACACACTCCATTATCGCGAGTATTTATTCTTGCTCACATCTAACACACAGCATTACACACTTTTAGCGCAGTATATAGCAACAGGAAGAAGGATCTTTGTTTTTTCCTGTGTGCTTACGTGTATTCATTTATTTGGGAGCACTATAAACGAGGTGTTAGATCAAAGCTACTTGGCATTTTGAAGGCTGGGGCCATATATGGGGCTAATCATTTACAGAGTGCATATTATTAGTTAACATGACCTATGATATGATAAGAAATTTGAGAAACATTGGTAGTTAATGTTGTTTGAGCTTCTCTTTTAATTTTTGGCTTTATCTTATATTTTAAATCTTATTTTTAGCAGCAGAATGCCTACATGTTCCAGCAGTAGGGTGCTAATGTTGGGTCATATAGAAAATATTACAGATGCCAAAAATAGTGGCACCCACAATTGTATAAACATTTATAATGAAGGTGCTCTCTGGAATTGGGCCTCCCAATCGTGTGTAAAGTCTCATGGTAGACTTACCAGAATTATAAGGCTTTGTTTAAGTCTTATCAAAACACCCAATTCCAAATATTTATGGACACCTAGTTGACCAAACATCCTCAAAACTTTAGTATATTAAAAGAGGCTATTTAAAAAATAAAAGCATCAGAGCATCTCATTTCGTTTTATGGTTTACTATAGAGATCATGCAGGCAACTGAACTTCTGTTTCCAAAGTGGCTGAAACTTACTGGAGCCTGTAGTGTTTGGTCATACAGTGTAAGAAGCAGCAGTGTATTGAAAACCATTACACTTTCATAATTAGGGTAGATATATATTTGCTGTTTGGCACTGCGTTCACATAGACACCATCTGTGTCGTGAACGCAACTGTTCATATTCTTGCCTGTGTGTTATGCTTCTAATTGGAGTCTTCCACTAGAGGGCAGATCAGAGAAAGACATGGGTAACTTGCAGACTTGTCTGTGACACAGCTTTCTTCAAAACTCTCTTCAATTGTGATGCTGTTGATCGCCTACCCTGCCCCTACCATTTACCCATGTACTGTACCTTGCGTACATGTAGCATTTCTTTTCCAAGGTTGTACACAGCGAACATGCAAAACTGACGCAGGAAACATGAAGCAGCCATGATGCATACGTGAACACGTAGTTAACAGCAAGTATATCTCTACCCTTAGAATATATTTTGAAAATCACAAGTCATTTTATTATAACTAAGACTGTTGAAGAAAGTGGCCATCATGTCAGTATGAAGCATCAAGTGTCTGCACAGCTCTGGAAGGAGGTCACGGTGGAGTGGTGAGATACAACTTTTAGTTCTATGTGGAAACAGGGAGGAAAGTTCTTGAGTGAGTTGAATGAAATGTGAATTATCACTGAAGTAGAATTGGTAGAGGAAAGCTCAATTTTAGAATGATAACAACCCCCATCCTTACAAAAAAATGCATGTTTACTGATAAGAAGCTTATCTATGTTGTTTCTCAATTAATAATTCATTATTTTGTTTCCATTCTGACAAGGGAGTATATTTCCCTGCTGATGAATTGTATTCATAATGCACAAGCACCTCTGCCAGGATTTTTATTGTTATTATCACATGTTATGGGAATACAACACTTAACGTGACCCATTTATAGAGGCGACTTGTACAAAGAAATATTTCAGCCTTGAACTGTACTAGAATTTTCCATTCTTTTGATGTATACTAGATAGTTGTTGTTTTGCACACTTTCATTACAAATTACTCTATATTCATTAATAACAGTTTTTCAAAGGGATAAAAACTGCTGGGTAATGGAAATGCATTAATAATTATAATATTTTTTTATTCATAAGAAACTTTCAAAATACAATCACATGGGCATGGTACAATCACACAAAAAAAGGACAACAAAACACTACTGCTCTACTGAAGGGGATATACATCACATGAATATTTCTTGTGTGTGTAAAGTTAACTCCTAACACAGTGTTTCCCACACCTTCAATACTGTGTCCCCTTTTGTAGATAAGAATATTTTGGATCCCCATCTGTGATACATAGTGCTAGCAGAAGACAAACATGCCTCATTCATTTGCCTTGCTGTACTCTGGGAGGGCATCCTAGTTTTGGTAACCACTGCACCTCCAAAACCTGTTATACCTCAAAAATTTAATAGGCCACATATTATGAAGTGATATCCACAAATTTAAGGTGCATGCATTGATAATCTTCATTCGTGACATTTTCATGGTGAATGAAACAATAGAAATGCACCAGATTTAGTTGGAATAAAATCTTATACATTGACTTTTGGAATTTTGGAGATACGTGTTTTTAATTGGACGGCGATGATTTGTATTTGACCTAATTGAGGTTTGTATGGCTGATTACTATCAGCTTCTCACAACAACGTTCCAATTTTTACTTTAAAGACTTCACAGTTTAGTAGATTCTGTTACTGAATGGAAATTGAAGGGCATACTCCCTATTGATCTCCTTCAGGATAATTTCAGAAGAAAATATTGTTCGGTTGACTTCCATATATATTTTTCCTCCTTCTGTAAAGTCACTCTTGTTAATATGACAGCAATTTTCTTTATTATATTGGCAATAAAAAATGACACATATCTGTGTTTACAAGCGGAGGAAGGGGTTTATCATATTCCAGTAGATGAGTTTATATCAGGACATTAAATATTGTGGAGAGTTTACAGAGTAACGGCCAAAGTAGCAATCAAATTTCATGAGTAGTCATGACAGAACGTAAATCATGGATAAAGTGAAATTGATGACTGTCATATTTGTCAACATTACTGTGACATCAGACAAAGATATCTAATTACACATTGGAAACACAGATGAAGATTCAGTTTGGGTATAGTTCAGCATTGTTCTGCAACATGTGGATAATGTGTTACAGCTATAATTTGCTGCACCATATAATGCAATTGAATGTCACTAAATCATCTTTGATCTCCCAGTGTTCCAAACGCTTGTATGTTAAAAATGTTAAAGACAGTTCCACTGTTATTTCTTTTACTATCAATAGCACTTAATATGTTTGAAATTGTAGTAAACAGTTCTATTTACTTTTACTTCTCCAAGCCTGAGCTTGAGTGTGAAGTATATTAAGCTTTGTGTAGTTTTTGGAGCGCTCAGGTGGGCTTACAAGGGGATGTAAATTACACCTGCAAATGAAAGAGAAAGCATTCAAGATCTATGATGTTAAGAGAAGACAGCAGGAGCTGTTTAACACTAACAGCGCTGAGTTGACCAGGAGCACCTTCACAGCTTCAGATTTCTTTTTATAGGATTCTTTTTAATTTTCAGATATGCACAAAAAATGCACCCACGGCAAGCAGAGAAACTTACAGTGGCAAAAATTCACCATTCTAAAATCTAAAGCCAAAATATTATGTAAATTATATAATTTAATATAATTTAAATTAACATAATACCTCCCCCAAGTAGGCTCTGGACCTACCACGACCCTGAACTGGATAAGCGGTTACAGATAATGAATGAATATTGCAGAATGAGTTCAGATGGCTACTGGAAATCTCAGATCAGCAAAATCAACAAGAGCAACTCAACCCACCAACATTTCATGTGTTCAATATTTAATTAATTGGCAGTAATAATAGCTGAATCCCCAATGTCTGAAAGCAAACTGATACCTTTCCATTCGTATGATGTATTAACAGGGAAAAATAGTATAATTGCTGTCCAGATGGTGATGGTACAGGAGGCAAAAACAGTTTTTATTTAAAGTTCATGTGAAGAGATTTTATTCCAAGACATTTCAGTTGTTCTATTTATCAATCAACATTCATACAGTGCAAAGGACAGCTGCTATGTTCAAAAGATTTAGTAAAAAAAAAAAAAAAGGAATAGTTTGGGGCTCTAGGCTATTTTTGGCTTTGTTTATATATATTCAGATTGTGAAAAATGTTTGCATCTACACTTTTAGACTCTAGTGACTAAGCCTTTTGTATCAGTATCTTGCTCACATCAGATACATTTTGCCTACATGTTGGCACATACATTTAAGGCCAAATTTTGTGTTGTGTGTTATGGAAAAAATTGGTTTCTTTTTCTCTCTCTGCCTGTTTATTTGAGAGGAATCATTAAAAACACAGAAAGGGTTTGTGTTGATTTGCTCGGCCTGAACCTTGACAAAAATGTCCATGTTGGAAGACCTCTATAAACATTGACAGTAGAAGCTGTGATAAGATGGGGACACGAACCTCAAACAATAATACTAATTCAGCTGTTGGGATCACATGTGAGAAGATGTGGTACAGATTGTGCCTTGATCTGGTCTTAATATGTGCGAACATGTGTAAGCATCACATGCATGATCTCCAGGTTTATTGTAAATCACTGCCCAGCAAGAGTGTTTTTTTCTGTGTAAAATCTGCAGTAAAGTCCCTTTTTTGCCTGGCATTTAAAGCCAGATTGATGTTCTGTTAATTCACCTACACAGATGTAGGTGGGTGTTGTTGTTCATTGCATGTGCAGTAGTGCCATCAGCAAATTTGATTACGTGACAGGTTTTACAGGCTGTACAGACTTGTAAAATGAGCACACATTCAGGTTCAGATATTACACTGTGGTCAGTGTCAGCAGTGGTTGTAGAATTTTATTTCCTGAGTTTAAACACCACTGATAAAATCACACATATAAAATATACCATGTATGCTCTTACAGCATAATGGAAGAATAGTAGTCTAGCGTAAGTAAGCATCCTTTGTTGTGAAGAAGGTCACAGGGACTTTTTGTCATTATATAATTTTGACACATAGCCATTCTGTAGCCCCAGTGCTTCTGACCCACACCACTGTTTATTAATGACAGCCTGGAATGGTGGGCACATAAACCTGCTGTATTGCTTTTTCCATTGTGAATGTGGGGAATGTAGAGGTGATTTGTGTATGCATCTATTCTGACTTGTGCTTTCTAAGAGACTCCTTTTTGATCTTTTAGCAGATGTTTACTGAAAATTGGATGTAGTTTCTCTTGCCAAACTCTAAGAGATGTTAATGGATGGACAATGGAAAAGCATGTTATGCTGTAAATTAAATCTCTACAGAAGAATTCTCTTTGCTCTGTCAAAATGTTATTATTTCCTTTCAGAGAAGTGTGGCCAACTCAAAAAGATCTCACTGTTTACTTTGGGTGGCTTAGTTGTAATCCCATTTTAAAACTAACCCTGCCGTGTGAGTTGGATATATCTTTCCAAATGTTGCTGTATTACAGGAACTAAGAAACAGATGTGAATTCTCAGACTCGTGCACCGTGCTGAGTAACTGAGAAACAGCTGTGATGCACTGTAGTGTATACCACTTTTTATTATTCTTATTTACAGGGAACAATATAGAATCCTAAACAGCTCAATTTATTTCAGCTTCCATTTTTCATGGAGCCTTGCTTTTTTAGCATTTCAAAGAAATCTGCAGAGCTTGTTTAGCTCATTTTTGGAAATCACTCCAGGAATTGGGTTACACTTTCTTATGATTTTTATGATGGAAGCAGGCACTGCAGTGATGCAGTAGCTTCTGTGTTTGTATTACAATTTGTTCTCAGTTTCCCCTTTTCTCAGCACTGTTGATTTCATTTTTCTGGTCATTTGCCTTGTGTTCCTTGAGGGTATTTGGAAATGTTTTTTGGAATGATTTGGAAACTTTTTCCATATGGGAGCTGAAAACATGGAGAGTAAATATATAACTGTCAAAGTTAATCATAATATTATACTATATGCCTTGTTTCTACCCTCAGTGTCTGTTCTCCTGGCTCAACTGACCATACCCCTTTTACCTCATTCTTCAATGATCAGCACCACCACTAAACATGTATGATAGTCAACCAACTTACTGTTATAGTGTATATACTCTTGTAGCCTGTTCCTACTTGCCATAACAGGTTTCAGGTATTTTTGTCTCCTAGTTTAATAAAAGTGTGAAGATTATTCTAGTTCTCCTTCTTCATAAAATGTAAAGCTGAATGCCAGAAGTGCTGTTCCTGTTGTTTGCTGATGATATTAAACTGCACTTTTTTGGATTCTGGCACAGTCTATAAACAGCAGCTAGATGAAAATTATCTTGATAAAAAAAGATATTGACACAGGCTTGAGATTAAATGAGAAAGATTTGGCGAGGGCTTAAAGAGTCTTGCAGCTGTCATTGGTGTGTAAGCAAACACTTCCACCTTGGTGGCAGTGTTTGTGCTCCTCTCTGTGTGAGTTGGAGGTTTGGACAGTTCAGATTCCAATTGAGCACTAGGTATGCTGTCCACTAAAGGCCTGAAATCCAGCCATGAAGATTATCAATGTTATTGTGTAGGGTCTGGTTTGTTAAAAATAGTAAACAGTCGCCTGGAGGGGTTAATTACTTCATACTAAAGATCAGGAAAAACATTTCATTAATATTTTTAATTAATTATTAGCAGTGGATTCAGAAGAACTGTAGTGCAAGCAGGTTTGGAGCCTCCTCAGAATCACTGGGCGCAAGGTGGATACACACCCTGGAGGGGGTGCCATTCCATCGCAGGGCAACACACACTCACACTTAATGGACACTCTGAGTAGCATGAGTAGTTATGGACATTTTGAGTAAAAAAAAAAACAAGGCAGAATTTTTTTAGTTTCTTTAAAATGTGTTAAATTCTTTAAAGTTTTTTTAATTCATCATTGTGTAGGGAAATACATATAAATAAATATATACAGTAAATTAATGAATGACCATTAATTTCTGACTAGACAACAGTATCAACAGGTTCTATATACTCAGTCAGCAGATACAGAGCTGGCCAGAGAGGAGAATGATCCAACACCTAAATAGGACCTGTGGGGTTCCTGACCCTTCAAATAACAGGTTAAAAGTGGTCTATAAATATGCAGAGTAACAGGACTACAAATTGTAATTGTAGATCTACAAGTAAGTGGATCTGAAAATGGACAATGAGGTCATTTTAATGTTCTGTCTGGATTGGTGTATATATCTATACAGAGAGAGAGAGAGAGAGAGAGAGAGAGAGGGGGGGGGGGGGGTGGGAGGAAGAGTGCAGTTTATGACCAATCACAGGTGCAGACAGACTCCAGCAGCGAGCCTGAGCCTCAGCCCGTTTAATTTCAGATTGTAGAAGTACGGTCACAGTGGATGTGTGTAAGGGTCATTCGTGAAGGTCTCTTTCTGCAGTGTGAGGCTCAGCTCCAGTAGAGCTGGGAGGGTCAGGAGTTCTCAGAGCTTCATCATTCTTGGGTGCCTCCTTATAAATGTAATACCAAGCACCTGAACACCAGATGTTTTACCTCAGTAATTTTATAATTCCATAAAGACTTTATTTTGAACCTCAAAAATGAAGCAGCTTTAGAGGACATTAATCACTTGCTAAACCAGAATATATTCTAAAAAAATCAGGGACTAGCAAAGCCTGTAGCCAAAGTAACTGTGTAATGATGCACTCTCCTGAACTGGAAATAGGGGCCTTCTACATAATTGCTCTTCATTAATGAAAAGAGTATTTGTTCTTCTGCTTCAGACATTATTTTTTAATCACTGATTCTAAGTGAACTCCACCTTCGTAATATTTGAATGTTGTAATGAGATGAGATATAATGCAAGGCCTTGCCATATTCCTACCTTGTCCTCCAACCAGGGTGCTGACCGTAATGCTCCTAAAGTTTCAAAATTGCCTACACAGCAGGGACATTAAGAAGAAGCTATAAAACATATATTAAACACACTCAGTCAAAAAGAACTGTGATGAAGGCACACTGGTGTGTTAGTCATAGTCCTCTGCGTGGTTTCATTTCTCTGCATTTTTCGTCAATAGGTTTCTGTAAAATTGCAGTGCTTCTAATCATGTCTAGTCATTTTCTAACTAGAGAGGATTTGCTTATGGCTTATGTCATGAATATACACATCTTCAGTAAAAATGTTTTAAAATAATTAAATAATATATATGGGCCTTCCCTAAAAAGCATAGTCTATAAAAACAAAAAAGAGGTTTTAACCTCTCTTTGCCTTTAACATAACAGCATAGTTACTGCCATTGATCAAAATGGTCTATGTACTGTAACTAAACTCTATAATATTGTTAAAGTTAACTAAACAGTTTCATGAGAACAATTAAAATATCTGTAAAACATAATTGTAAATACTGTCTATATTGTTGAAATTTCTTTGTTCACTTTAGAAACCTTTATGTGAGTAATTGTGCGGCACGGTGGCGCAGCAGGTAGTGTCGCAGTCACACAGCTCCAGGGGCCGGGTGACTGTCTGTGAGGAGTTGGTGTGTTCTCCCCGTGTCCACATGGGTTTCCTCCAGGTGCTCTGGTTTCCTCCCACAGTCCAAAAACACACGTTGGTAGATGGATTAGCGACTCAAAAGTGTCCGTGTGTGTGTGAGTGAGTGAGTGTGTGTGTCTGTGTTGCCCTGTGAAGGACTGGCGCCCCCTCCAGGGTGTATTCCTGCCTTGTGCCCAATGATTCCAGGTATTATTATTATTATTATTATTATACTTATATAGCGCCTTTCTAGACACCCAAGGACGCTTTACAATCTACACTGCTCAGAACGCTCAATTCACACACACACAGGCGAGAAGCGGCAGCCAAACGCGCACAGCGTACTCTCAACCAGAAACGACCGTCCACCTGGAGGACTGCATCGGGCACTAGGGTTTAACCCAGGACAGAGCGCCAATCCATATCTGGGCTCACACATACAGACATTCATTCACACACCAGGACAGTTATTAGAGAAGCCAATTCACCTACCCTCCATGTTTTTGGACCGTGGGAGGAAACCGGAGCCCCCGGAGGAAACCCACGCAGACACGGGGAGAACATGGAAACTCCACCCAGATGGGACTTGAATAATTTCATCCTTCAAATTTACAGTTACTTTCTAAATTAAAATATGAAACCTAGAAATGAATGGCTGAATATTCCTGAAATGTTGGAACATCCTTATCTTATTAATAATGAAGTAGTTGCTTTGGGACAATGGTCCACATTTTGACTGAAAAAGAATGCTCCACATCTAGTGGACTGGCGCTGACTCTACAGAGATTCAGAAAAAAGATACTGGACTATGAGTCCATGTCAAGGATGTTGTAGAATATCAGAAATGCATTGTTTTTGCCCTCACTGTGCCAGAAATGACTCAGAAGTGACTCCTATCATCCCCAAACCATCCGTTTCTTGTTTGTGTTTTTATCACTCTGTGTGTTTATATGTCTTGAGAGTAGGAGTTTATAGCAGGATCATCCAGCTGGTTTCTCGGCTTGACTGTCAGATTTCTCTGCAATTAAAATGTCGAGGATTTAGTGAGGAGGTTAATTCCTACAGCTTGTGTTTTTCTGGTATTTCTTCTGGCTACACAATCACCTGTGGATTAATGAGTTAGTACTTACATTATTATGCCTCTAAGCTTGTAATTACTTCACACATTAGGGCTCATATTATGACAAATATTACATTGCCTGGCAAGAACACCAAAGTTATTTACTATGTTTAATCCCAGGAATGTTTTTAAGAGCAAGACATTATTAAATGACAGATGGTACACTGCAATTATCACATTATTATTAGAGAGAGTGCCAATCCATATCTGGGCACACATACAGACATTTTGAAATACCATGCATTCTAGGCAATAATAATGTAATCAAATGATAATTTGTTCCATTTTCTCATTTTGTTTTTATAAATACTTCAAAAATATTTTGCCTTTATTAAATTAACAGCAGTTGGCAAGGTGGCGCAGCAGGTAGTGTCACAGTCACACAGCTCCAGGGACCTCGAGGTTGTGGGTTTGAGTCCCGCTCTGGGTGACTGTCTGTGAGGAGTTTGGTGTGTTCTCCCAGTGTCCGTGTGGGTTTCCTCCCAGTCCAAAAACACACGTTGGTAGGTGGATTGGCGACTCAAAAAGTGTCCATAGGTGTGAGTGTGTGTGTTGCCCTGGGAAGGACTGGCGCCCCCTCCAGGGTGTATTCCCACCTTGTGCCCAGTGACTCCAGGTAGGCTCTGGACCCACCGCGACCCTGAACTGGATAAGCGCTTACAGATAATGAATTAATTCATCAGCATTTCTTTTTTCTAAAGATTAGTTTCAGTTCTTTAGATAAATCTATACGTTTTTTTCCTCTGTCTTCAGTCTTAGAAGTTTCTTCTAGAATCTCAAACAAATTTAATGATGTTGAGGTCTGGGCTGTGATTTGGTCAGACCACCAGCAGCCCCTATCAGTGCCACAGGGTTGTGGCTTATTCTCAGAGGGGACAATGAACACAAATAACTTTGTATTTGCTTAGATCTAAAGCAAGTGGAGCTGGTTTATATCCTCTTTGTCAAAGATGAAAGCTTTAAGTATTATTTTCTAATGGAGTAGTGTTGGTGGTCTCCCAGTCTTGCCTGGTTGTTAAAAGTCATATTTTCACTGTATCTTTTATGATTTTTACTTTAATATTATTTTGGTGCTAGTGTATTATCTTATCTATCTCTAAACTCTCAAAAAATATCTCCTGAAAAAAAAAGAATATCTTACACTTGTAATTG
The DNA here is from genome assembly GCF_029633855.1 of Hoplias malabaricus. Lineage (NCBI taxonomy): Eukaryota > Metazoa > Chordata > Actinopteri > Characiformes > Erythrinidae > Hoplias > Hoplias malabaricus. The sequence continues at coordinate 46,450,402 of NC_089819.1, forward strand.
CCATTTTGGCTAAAAATTAAATAGAGGATAGTCTCTGACTTTTGCAGAGTAAAGTAATTATATTCATTGGATATGTTATAATAAAATATCAAGGTTACGTTATTTACAGCCTTTGTTTATACTATGCACTGAGGGCCACTCAAAGTATCTGTCCACTAAAATATGTAAATCAGACATGAATTTGAGCTGGCTGGTGGCCAAACACAAATCAAATAAGAAATAATTACATTGGTTACAGAAAAATCTTGTAAACACACAACAACATGTGACAGGAGACTATTACGCTGATTGAATTTCTATTTTTAAGTAAATGTTAGGCCTGATTTTACAATCGGGAGTGTTTTTAATCATGGAACATCAGAGAACAAAAGTGACAGTTCATTCCTATTATTCAACAATGCTACATAAATGTAAAAAAATATATATAAAACGGTTATAGAGCACACATTCTGTAATTTTCCTCTAAAAACACTTGTTGGTTTGTTGATACAACAGAGGTGTGAGTGATTTGGTGAGTGTGTGCAGTGCAGTATACTGACCCCTGTACAAGGTGTGTTCTTGCATTTGTGCTCAAAAAATTATACAATTTAATTAAGGAACATCTGTGGCAATATTACACAATATTTCTGTGGCCAGTCCTCAAACAGTCCTCAGACTACTCCATTTGGGTTTCAGTTTTTTAATTTTTTGGATCTGGTGACTTTGCCCTCTGACTCATCTTGTTCTTAGTTTTCTGTACAGGTGTAGTTCATATTTTTCAGCCTCCTGTACTTTGGCCTTGTGGACTAAAAGATCCCAGATAAAAACGATTAACAGACACAAAAAGCCAGCATTGGTTCATTAATAGGTTATGGATTTTTTTTAATACTAACATAAACATGTCTGACTCCCAAACATATCTGGTGCTATTCTCTATTCTAGAGAAAATAAAAATTCAGCAGAGCTTGTACTAAAGCAAGCAGGGCGACACAGATATGATTTACACTGTGTGTGATACCAGATAAGAAGTTTATTGACTCAGCTTTCAGCTTCAGAACATACTCTTTTTGTTTACACATTAAGTGGCAGATTTGCTGATGTTATTAGTGGGTTACAGTAAAATGTCTTACACAGACGGGAAAGTTGGCTTACATGGTGTCTGCATGGTTTGTGAAATATTCCACTCGTTTACTGCCGGGTTTTTTTTTTTTTTTTCTTTTTTTGTAGGTATAATTTTAACATGCACAGATAAGTTTGTCTGTGGTCACCCAGAAATATCAAAATGACACACATTTACAGTAATGATAACCTTTTAACAGAGATCAAGGCTTTATCAAGGCCCCAGTCTCTACAGTTAGAGACTGTAGTAGATATGTTGTTCTGCATACTTTATAAGTCCCCATTTCACCATGTTCTTCAATGGCCAGGGCCATTTTTGTTTGTTTTCTTTTTTTGTTCTCTAATAGTTCAATAATAGTTTCTGGCCAGCAACACATCCTTTTCAGACCCTTGTAGAGTCTTTAGGGTCTGAAAATGTATTAATACAGACAAGAACACATTAAGTTAAAACAGCATTATTTTGAATGATTTGCCATTAAGCCAAACACACAAAAACTCTGAAGTATATAAGTGTGCTTTGAAACATATGGGGTATATCTCATTTTTAATTCACTCAGCGGAGACAATCAACCCAGAGTTTCAAAGCACAGACACTGAAGTTTTGTGAAAAAATGAAGGCATTAACACTGTAATGTTCTCCTTGTTGTCGTAGTGTTCTGTCTTAATTATAATCCTGCGTTCTGTCAGCCTGTATTTTGGGATTTTGGTGTTATATAACACTAAGCATGGGATAAGTGTGGATTTTGAAGGGGTGTGGAAGGATTTTTATCTTTCCATAGCAATCTTCAGTGAATAAATCATTTTGTAGAGTTCTCACCAGAATAATGTGATTAAAATGAAATGCTTGTTTTTTTGCTGTAATTAAATCAACAATTTTAATTAAGTCTGTATCCCTTGGTCTTTGTGTTTTTTTTGGGGGAAAATTAGATGAAATTAGTGTGATTTCTTTCCTGACAAAAGCAGTGGTCACCACTTTCTCCAGGAGATCTTTCTTCCTGCAGATATTAGCTCTAATCAGCCCCTTTTGATTCGTCTAATTATTGCCTTGAAAAGTACTTGATTAGTCAAATGATGAGTGGTAGTTTCAGTTTGGATATGAAACACTGAGCAAAATGAACCACTGAACTTCAGAACATACACTGCTCATTTCCTAACATTATTTGTTCCCATTTGTTGCAGTAGCTGCTTCTACTCTTTTGGGGAACATTTCATGATGGTGCCCAAATAGAAATCCATTAACAAGCAGACACACAACTGCAAGACTGAGGTTTCCCAAAGAAGATGAAAATAAGCCTAATGAATATTGGCAGTGTGTTCTCTGGTCTAGCCGGGCCATCACAGCTAAATGAAACATGGACGTGGAAATCTGTTTATATAAATTTACCGATTCTACAGGTGTCGGGGAAATGGCTTTTATAATAAGTATTATGTATTCTAAATTTTCCACCAAAATTACATGGGGAAAAAAAAAGATTCCCAGTCTCAGGATGCATGGCAGTAAAAGGACTATAGAAACAAGACAATGAGCCTTAACGCACAACCAAAAGCATATATATCGTTTGTATGTCACCTAACCTAAATTCCACAGAGATGATTTTGGTGGTCTTAAAGTAATTTCTGTTCTGTTATTTTATACAGTATTTAATTCAAATTCTTACCCATAAATATACAGGAGTTGGTCAATGAAACTGAAACACTTGGTTTTAGACCACAATAGTTTATTAGTATGGTGTGGGGCCTCCTTTTGCGGCCAATACAGTGTCAATTTGTTTTGGGAATGACATATACAAAGCCTGCACAGTGGTCAGAGGGATTTTAAGCCATTCTTCTTGCAGGATAGTGGTCAGGCCACTACATGATGCTGGTGGAGGAAAACGTTTCCTGACTCGCTCCTCCAAAACACTCCAAAGTGTCTCAATAATATTTAGATGTGGTGACTGTGCAGGCCATGGGAGATGTTCAACTTCACTTTCATGTTCATCAAACCAGTCTTTCACCAGTCTTGCTGTGTGTATTGGTGCATTGTCGTCCTGATACACGGTACCACATTCAGGTCACAATGTTTGAACCACTGGATGCACATGGTCTTACTGGTGCAATTAATGAAGATTTGCCACCAGGCTGGTCCAGTTTAACCATGAAACCTCCCACACTAAAATGACAGGTGTTTCAGATTCATTGTCTAAACCCTGTATGTTACAACTAAATTGTTTTTAATTTTATTGTATTTTAGTGCAATTAAAGATGGGTGTAATCGCTTTTTATATATTTCAGAATTCTCAGAATGAAAAATATTAGTAAATTAAAGTATTAATTTGTTTTTTTTGTTTTTTTTTTTAATGTAGAAGGACTAAAGCTCTGCACCTGTGTGTTGTGTCCCAGTGTAACCCCTGGTACAAAGTTAATGATGGTAAATGTTAACTTTTCTACACTGGGTTTAATATTACTCAGTGTACATGCAGGATGAGCTGGATATAACTGTGCTGATTCATTTTTCTCTCAGTCAGTCTGGCCTCTCCCTCTCTCTCTCTCTCTCTCTCTCTCCCCTTCTCTCTTATTGTGTTTGTATGCTGTGACTATGAGGAGAATAAAGCATTTTGCTGAGTGATTTATGCACACTTTTTCAAAACTGGATGCACAGGGTTGAACAGAGTTGATGCAATCAAATCCTTACTGCACACTCACTATATATTATAAGTTGGAGTGTACCGGACTTCACTAATGCTCTCATGTCTGGTTCTAGTCAATTTATTTTGGCCAACCCAAGACATTTTGGCACCCCTGATCTAATTTAAAGCTTTTACAGTTGAGTAGTTGTTTTGTTAGTAAAGTGATTGCAAGCATTCTTTTAATCATAGCCTTTATTTCAGATGGAAATATGTGTATTACTAAAGATTTAATTGTTTTTGGATGTTTTAGATGTTTTTACACCTAAACAGATGGGCACAGTGATTTAATGGTAAGTTTCCTAAGTAAAGACAAAGTATTATTTCTTGTTAGACTCTGTTGCCATTGATTTTACATGTGACCAAAATATAGATTATAATGTTTCCTGCATTCAGTTTATCATCAGGAATGTATGATTTCCTAGGAGTTGGCATTCTTTTATGTAGACAGGACAGGTAGTGCATGTCAAAAATAAAGCAAGGGACCCCACGTAGATGTAGCCATGTTCCTTGCGCCTGGTGATTCCGGGTAAGCTGCAGACTGAACTGGAAAAGCAGTTATGGAAAATAAATGAATGGATGAATGAACTCTGATTCAGTCAGGCTATTTGTTGGCAGAATGATGGCTATTTCATATCATGAAGAAAAAGCAATATAGAAAATAGCTGACTGATCGTTTATTTCTGCAGAATGTGAAATACAGCATGTAGTGCCCTCTAAAAGTCCTATGAAAAGCACCTACTTGTACTAGGTGGCTACATATGCATTGTTAAATGTGTGTAGACAACGGGTCTTTCCTTCAGATTTTCATAAGACGAGTTTCATAAAAGCGATTACACCCATCTTTATTAATAGCACTAAAATGCAATAAAATTAAAAACAATTTAGTTGTAACATACAGGGTTTAGACAATGAACCTGAAACACTTGTCATTTTAGTGTGGGAGGTTTCGTGGCTAAATTGGAGCAGCCTGGTGGCCAGTCTTCATTAATTACATAAGATTTTCATAACTATGTTAACATGCATCCCAGATATTTGTAAATCATTTATACATCTAGTTTAGATTCTTCAGATTCCACAGACAGACAAAGACTGCAGTCAGATTAAATCTAACATGAGCTTAAATGTGAAGGTAGCAAAATACACACAGGAATTACTTGGTGTCCTGAGGGTTAAATTCTGAATGTTTTAAAGCCTTGAACAACTGTGCTACAGAAATTATTTGAGTACTTGGTCTCTGTCTACGAGGCATGAACAAGGTCAGCGAGAGTGCTTTAAAAAAATCCAAAATGTTTCAGCCCAACTTTTCAGCTGAAAGCATCTTCCCTGGAAGGAATGGAAACTGTACACAGTAATCATACTGTCACTGACATGCGTCACACTGTACACTCCCCTAATGAGAACAGGTTAAAAGGGAGCAGAGTATTAACAGATGAACTAAAACCTGTAATTGTGGAAGTACAGAGTGCTCCTGCGTGGTCAGTGGAGCTAAGAGAATGGAGAGTGAATGTAGAAACAGTGGGCGTAATATTATTGATGATTGGTGTACACTCTTAACACACACAGACTCTCAGACGCATCGTTTAATAAAGGTCAACCACAAATAACTTCAGTGCCGTTAGCTGACTTGAAAATCCAACTTAATTTGTTCATAAACTTTCCCTTTCTAATTTTTGTTTGTCACAATTGTTTGCTGAAGCCAGTCATTTTTTATCGGCACTCTTCTGTCAGTATGCCCTATAGATATAATAAGAATAACAGTAATATATGACTCAACTGACTGAGCAAGTGTGTTTCTCAGGGCTCACTAGTGCTGTATTTCCATAATGATCATCTAATTGCTTTAATTTAATATATAAATGCTTAACAATTTCAACAATGAATTTATCACTGTAGTTTAATGAGCCTGAACAGTAGAAAATTAATTGAATTTTCATTATTGCAACATGGTTAATTCCAAAATAATTATGCTAATTTGTTAACAACATTTTTTTAAGAATACCCTGACTGCATCTGGGAAACAAGATAAGATATATTTAAATAAACAGTTGCACATAAGGTTAAAGCCATACTTTCTTTATTTGTGTATGTATGGAAAATGTACTGGCCATTTTTCTGCTACAATATTGTGAAAGTCTAGCAAATGTCCTGATCATTGACAGTTTAGATTCTTTCCTTCATACATGCACATGTGTGGCTGCAGAGCATGTTTTTGCAGAGTATTTCTTTTTCTTTTTTTTTTAACTTCAATACAGTGTCTTTGATGCACCAGTCTTAATACTAAGAGTGAGATTTCTTGTTCCTTACTGCATCTCAATGAGACTGGGATACAGAGTTTGTATGAGCTAGGCAGGATAAGGAAAGATGTTTATTAAAGCAACTGCTTGTTAACAAAGTCCCAACAGTGCATCTGACTTTTCCCTAAATCACTCGCCATGCTGCTTGCAGACGTTTACATGTGTTCCTTTGTGGAGTGTAACATAGAGCAGGGTTGGTTGCCTTTGTGGAGGATAGTGGAAGGAAAATAACCGTAATTACATATGAGCCAGATGGAGCTGTAATTAGCCTTTCTCCTTCCCCTATTTTTTGGATTTACAAAAAGCTTTCTTCGTTTTTAAGCATTCAGACTAATGTTTAATCTTTGAGACTCAGTGATGTCAACACGTACAACTGGCATGGTGTATTATTATTATTATTAATAGTGCACATAAGCAAGAAAAAGTTGATCATAGCTGTTTTAGTAGTCATTGTTTCTTTGTGTATAGCAAGTAGTGTTGTCACAGTGTCAAAGAAGCAGACATTTTTATCAGTGATTCTTAATGTTATGAACATGGTGGAGGGACATAAAGTATTTTTCTGACCTTGATGTGGCAGGAACTGAGGAAAACAATAAACAATGAAGTAATCAACTGCCTGCCTGTTACATAAGCACAGCTTGGCACAGCTTGGGCTCCTCCATGCATGAACACATGTATGTGCACACACACACACACACACACACACAAAAGAACGCACAACACATCTTTGTGGTCTTTTACTTAATCCTTTCAAATAAATGCATCTGTGAGCCAAAAGTAACAGCCTTGATTTATGGCTGATGTCATCCTTATCTCATTCAACGTCTTCAGAGAAATCATCAATTTCAGTGCAATGTGATGTTCTGTCATATCAGAAAAGAGCCGCTTGAGACTCTTAAAAACCTCTTTGAATATATGTCCATCCGAAATAACTAGGATGAGCTGGCCAAGGTGTTATCCAAGGTGATGTGAGGATACAAATTACTTTAGTAATCATACATCAGCCATGTGAACCCCTACCGATTTCATAAATATTGTTGCATATTTTGATACATATTTAATAATAAAACAGGCCAAAATAAACACATTTATTCATTTATTTGTTTATTTGCATATATTTGACCCAGCTAAAAGAATGAATATGCAGCAGGAAAATTCTCTTTGTTGTGCCATAAGTGTTGTGAGAACTGTGGAGAATAATTGCAATCTGCTCAAACAACCACAGTCAGGCGATTATGGAATAATTGTGAAGAGGTCTGGTTTTCTGCATTAGTCCAACCATTAAAACTGGAGCATAATTAATTGTAATATGTGTGGTGATTAGATTGTTACATTGCTGTAGAATAGCTTTTGTCATTTCTTTGTTTCCCATGAATGCATGCCTCCAGAAAAGAAGGGCCTGTTTAAACTTCTAAGGTTCAGCCTATAGTTATTTCCCTGGCAGCAGTGCATTGTTATAAAACAGGAGCCAATCAAATCCACAAAGGTTTGCCATTGAGGATATATTTTAGTTGGGCCATTGTGAATGTGGTCATCATCTGGAAACACTCTCATTCCCCGAAGTACATGGATACTACACTGTCACACACATTTCTTGTACCACCAAGTCCATATTCAGGTGTTTTCTAGAGGGTTATAATGTCCCTCAGCATAGTGCTGGGGAGCAGTGGAAATGCTTAAATAACTTTAAGAAAACATCAAGTGGCATTTTTGATCCTGAGTTAATCATCTAAATTCACTGGTCTAACGTCACAAATGTTCTTGTGACTGGATGCTTTCCTAAAAGACTAAAAGCTGCTAGCACGGCAGTAAGGGGCCAGACTACCTAGTCATTCCAATGATTTCAGAAAAAATGCTGGATGGGTAGTGATCAAACTCTTGGCCACTGTGTACGATGAAGAGAAAATAAAAGATTTTCCCTTGTATGTTTTTAAAAAACAGGTAGACTGTCTCTACTGTATATGATGTTGCAGAAAATGCTAGGAAATGTGGAAACCACTTTTGAATTGAAGTAGGACACCTTAATAACTGTTGATGTCTATTGTGGTCATTTATTATCACTCTGTTAGAAGCTAACACATTAGTGTGTGTCAGAACAGGCTTAATTGTATATGAAGGTACCAGCATAAGGCACAGAAAGATATCTGCAGGCAATGAAAAATACGTCTAGTGAGGCACATGCTTTTTATTCAGTGAAATCTTTCAGTACTGGACTCTTCCACCCACACATGTATCAAATATACATAATTACATATGTTTTTTTCAAAATGCATATTTCAAACCAAATAATAGGCTTCAATACAAGATTCAAGCACATCTATTCAGTCCTTGCCTTCCAACTTTGAGCTGTCAACTAGTGGTTCTCCAGGGAATTCAAGCTTTATCCATGACCTATGCGATGATTTGGGGTTGTGTTTGTGGGCCAAATACATTACATTTTACGTATATATTATTCTAGGCCACATTAAGAATTATAATATAACTCCTCATCTTATTTTAGGTAAATTATATGCTTCTTGCTTTTTTTTCTTTTTTCTTCTGATGGAATTCTAAAAAACTTAAATGTAATAGGAATTGTTGTTAATTATTAATGTGTTGTTAATTCCGTGTCATTTTATGTTCACTTGTATCATGATAAAAGGCACTGTAAGTAATCCACCCTTGAAGATATGTGGCACTATAACAGGTCTCCTCGGCTGCTCTTCACCTAGATCTTTTCAGCAGTGACCTTTGCACATAGATTCTAATGCTCATATTGAGCTTTCTCTCCTAGTTTAGTATTCAGAATGAGAAAAGCTCTTTTAACATACCAGCATTTTTTAAATGTGATTCTTTGTCAAGGGCAGCACAGCGGCACAACGGGCAGTGTTCGTTGTCACACAGCTCCTGGTGTGAGTGTGTGTCGCTCTGCGGAGGACAGGCGCCCCTTCAGGGTGTGCTCCCACCTTGTGCCCAGTGACTATGGGTAGGCTCCGGACCCACTGTGACCCTGAAATGCATAAGCAGTTACAGATAATTAATGAATGAATACTTTGTCAATTTGAAACCTTTTCTGCGGGAGATGTTGCTGGAAATGTGTTAGTTGTTGTACTAAGATAAATAAATGAAAGCAGATCTGGAAGTTCCCTCTCCCTCTGGGCAGAAAGGACAGAATGGATGAATACAGAACAGAATGAGAGAGGTGTGTGAGAATATAAAGAGCCAGACTGAAGTTCCTGTCCACAGCATCATCCAAACTCATACTTATGCCTTCAAGGACAAATATTCACTGACATGAAGCCAGTTCTGTACATGATCATTATTAATTCAGAGACTAAATGTCTTGATGCTCTATATAGTCAGATTGGCTAATGAGCTGGGTTAAACAGAAATAAATAAATAAATAAATATCAAATAAATCTGAAATAGGGGGCAGCACGGTAGCGCAGCAGGTAGTGTCGCAGTCATACAGCTCCAGGGACCTGGAGGTTGTGGGTTCGATTCCAGGTGACTGTCTGTGAGGAGTTTGCGTGTTCTCCCCTTGTCTGCGTGGGTTTCCTCCAGGTGCTCTGGTTTCCTCCCACAGTCCAAAAACAAACGTTGGTAGGTGGATTGGCGACTCAAAAATGACCATAGGTGTGAGTGTGTGTGTTGCCCTGTGAAGAACAGAGGCTCAAAACGTATATTTAGAGGATAAAGCCTCATCTGTGAGCACAAAGTCGACTGAAGGGTTTGCCTAACATTTTGTCTGTGTTTTTAGCTTCCTTTCATCCTCTTTTAACCAAAGCTCAGTGCTAAACTCACAACTCTGGTGAATTACTGGGCTTGTTTTTCCCCACATTTTTTCAGAACATCACATCAGCAGTCAGTGAGCTCCCCCCTCCCTGCGGGTCTCTTAAATGCACATGAATTAACATTTTAGCCGTGTTCTTAAAGACACAAAACAGAAGTTTGATTGGTTAAAGCATAATTTTGTGTTTTTAAACAACTATATCAATAGTGTTATGCAAAATGAAAGTCCTCTTAAAATGAGCAAGCAATTGGCTGTTAATCATCAGGTGACTGTCTGTGAGGAGTTTGCGTGTTCTCCCCGTGTCCGCGTGGGTTTCCTCCAGGTGCTCTGGTTTCCTCCCACAGTCCAAAAACAAACGTTGGTAGGTGGATTGGCGACTCAAAAATGACCATAGGTGTGAGTGTGTGTGTTGCCCTGTGAAGAACAGAGGCTCAAAACGTATATTTAGAGGATAAAGCCTCATCTGTGAGCACAAAGTCGACTGAAGGGTTTGCCTAACATTTTGTCTGTGTTTTTAGCTTCCTTTCATCCTCTTTTAACCAAAGCTCAGTGCTAAACTCACAACTCTGGTGAATTACTGGGCTTGTTTTTCCCCACATTTTTTCAGAACATCACATCAGCAGTCAGTGAGCTCCCCCCTCCCTGCGAGTCTCTTAAATGCACATGAATTAACATTTTAGCCGTGTTCTTAAAGACACAAAACAGAAGTTTGACACCACACATTTCATAAATACCACCCGCACATTGAGATACTGGCCACATTTTTAAATACAGCAGTATAAAGCACTACCTTTATACCGCCCAAACCTACAGTGTATATATTTTACCACCATTTTATCTAATAACACATGATGACTTTGACTGCTGTACTGTGGAAACAGATTCTTTGTCCCTTTTGAGTCAAGACACAGAAGTTTAAATAGTCCATAACTTCAGAGTCTTCTTTGTAATTTTGACACATTTACATAGAAGGTCTGTGTTAGTCTGAAAAAAATGTCATGTCATACTGGCTCTAACCTTTAAAAGTAAAAAAAAAAAACTTGGCTTACATCCACATTCATAGAAAATAATTACACTTTAAATTTTACCCCAATTTTCAGCTCTATCCAAATGATAGTAATATATAATTTATTGAGGTTCTTGTGGTGCATTCATCAAAATGAGTCTCGTTTTGTAGTTTTCACACTAATGACTAATGTCCCCTTCAGATTATTGGCACAATAAAGCAGCTGTGCATACGCAGGAGGACTTTAAATCACCAGTGCCGATGGACACCATGAATAATCCATTAGCGATGTTAGCTCTTACAGGTAAACATTTTCTTTCAGGAAGTATCTCTGGCTCATTTTCATTCACAGATGCTGTAGACGCATTGTATTTAGGTTTAAATTCTGATCTAATGTTCTGAGGAATGCCACACCACAAAACATCTCTTCTACTATACTATTTAGCCAGAAGTTTTTGCTAGTGTCATTTTAAATCAAGGGTATTATTATCTCTACTCTTCGGGAAAGTCTCTACACCTTGCGTTAGAACTATTCTGTGAGAATTTGATTGCAGGAATTGTTCTCAAGTCCCCACTTTGTTCTTCCCAGTATATGTATCCCCATATTGGTCTTGTTTTATTTTTCCTGTGGATTCTGTGTTCTAGTGTTTGCTTTTAGTTCTCTGGTTAATTTCCTGAGGCCACCAAACCACTACGCTCTTTTGCGTGTCAAGCTAGATCTGGTTTCTTGCATAAGCTCATAGTGGAATAAGGAGGATTTTGGCCTTTTTGGCAGAAGTTTGGCCTTTGTCAAGGACTCCCAGGCTTGCACAATTATCCTGCTTCCAACGCATCAACTACAAGGACTGACTGTTAGCTTGCTGCCAAACATATTCCACTCCTGGACAGTTACCATTGTAATGAGATGTTGTTCAGTTAATCACCTGTCAGCAGTTTTAACCTTCTGGTTGATTGTGTTCTGTAGACACATTAATCGTTGCATACGTATTCAGTCACTGGGTAAGAAACATTTGCTAAAAGCTGTGGAAGTTAAGATCTTCCTTTTGTGTTCACTGCTTTTACAATAAATGCTTAGAGAAAGAGAGCAGGCTAGAATAAGCTGTCACTGATCTCCACTGCTGTTCTGTTAGTGAAACAAACGCAAGTCCTAGTCTGTACTGAGTCATCTCTCGTTGTTATGCACAAATTGTCCAATTAAATTCAGTATGTGATTTGGATACTCTTTGTTTTTGCTGATGTCACAGGCTTTCACATGTGTCTCCTAGAGCCTTTTAGCCATTTATCAGACTCGTGTTAAGACTCCTCTGTGCTTGGATCATCTGTATATTTTGGAATGTCATATGATGTCCCTGGTCAAATAATATATTTTGTTTATTTTTAGAATCCTTCTTAAGTCCTAATGTAAATGTATGTAAGTAATGTTGTAGCTGTTATATTAGTTCTTTCTTCATGAAAGTCACACAAGTTCTGTACTCAAATGATATTGAAAATCTAAATGAGAAACTGACATTTATACATTTACACTGAACAATCACTGGATTAGAAACACCTACCTTGTATCTGTCAATTTTATTACCATCTCCACTGAGCATACAGGAGCACCTTATAGTTCTACAATTACCAACTGTAGTCCACCTGTTTCTCTGCGTATTTTTTCTTCCCCATTTCACTCTGTTCTTCAATGGTCAGGAGTAGGGCTGCAACTATGGAATATTTTTGGAATCGAGTATTCCGTCGATTTATTTCATCGATTAATCAGTTGATTGGTTAAAGCATAATTTTGTGTTTTTAAACAACTATATCAATAGTGTTATGCAAAATGAAAGTCCTCTTAAAATGAGCAAGCAATTGGCTGTTAATCATGTAGTCATAAATTAATTTGTCCGTCTGTTGCATTTATTATTACTACCTTATATATGGGGAAAGTGTGTTTTGAGATGTAACCTCTCAGTGTGTGTGTGTGTGTGTGTGTGTGTGTGTGTGTTCAGATGCTGCAGCATTGACGAAGTACTATTATGCCCAGGTTCATTTTACAATGTATACACTACATTGTCCGCTTTAGGCCATTTAGACCATCACAGAGCAGGTACAATTTGGGTGGTGGATCATTCTCAATGCTGCAGTGACACTGATGTTTTGTTTTGTTAATGTTAGTGACACAGCAGGTCTGCTGGTGTTTTCAAACTCCTCAGTGTTACTGCTGGGCTGAGAATAGTTCACAAACAAAAAATATCCAGCCAACAGTGTCCTGTGTCCACTGATGAAGGACTAGAGGACAACCAACACAAACTGTGCAGCAACTGATGAGCTACTGCGTGTGACTTTATATCTACAAGGTGGACCAGCAAGGTAGGAGTGTCTAACAGAGTGGACACAGTGTTAAAAACCGCTGTGTCTGATCCATTCGTATCAGCTAAACACACACTAAGACACCACCACCATGTCAAAGTCACTGCAGCACTAAGAATGATCTACCATCCAAATCAAACCTGCCCCCTGGTGGTCCTGGCCATTGAAGAACAGAGTGAAATGGGGTAGGAAAATACAGAGAAACACGTGGACTACAGTTGGTAACTGTAGAACTGCAAAATGCTCCTCTATGGTCAGTGGAGATGATAAAATGGAAAGTGAATTGAGGTACAAGGTAGTTGTTCCTAATCCAGTGATTGTTCTTATGAATATAAGACTGGCACAAATTATGTTTAATGTTTAAGGCAATTAAGTGTGTCTTCAGATATTATTTATCATATCCCTGAACCATAGTGATATCCTGTCCCTAACCAGGGGTGTTATATAAACCATATCATAACTTTATATTGACCTCTCTCTCTCTCTCTCTCTCTCTCTCTCTCTCATCCATAGACAGCTCAGACAGTGCTGCTGGTGGTTGCTGCATTCCTCCTCTGCTGGATGCCTCACCACATCATCGCCATGTGGGTAGAGTTTGGTGACTTTCCGCTGAACGATGCCTCATTTGCATTCCGCATAGTGTCCCACTGCCTCGCCTACGGTAACTCCTGCGTGAACCCCATCCTATATGCCTTTCTGTCAGAGAACTTCCGCAAATCATGCCGCCAAGTCTTCACATGCCACCTCTTTTACCCTCCTCCACCTGTCAAGAAAATAGCACGGATCAGGATGGAGAACTTTTCTACCACACACTCCACCACAAACGTCTGAAAAGAAGAATTCTGAGCCCCAACAAGCTCCACCCAGCTGAACCTGAGTCATTGTTTATCCTGCAAATAACATGAAATTGCATGCCCAGTGGAAACACCTAAACTACTTATCATTATTCACATCAGAGACTCATGCTAGCAGTCACGCTGAGCACAGGGCTGCAAGCTGTTAAACAGTGCTGCTAGCATTAGCAGGACAACTGCCTCATTAACACTGTTACCTATTTGAAGGTGAGACTTCAAGGGCTCAAAGCAATCAAACCCTGAAGAACTGTCAAATTGCTCCATTTTCATTTTGCACATGCTCTGGTCAGCAGTGGCCAGGAGAGGCCCAGGCTATCTGGGGCGAGTGTTGGTTAACATTTAATTGAATTTGCTGATGACACTTGAGGGTTAAAAAAAAAAAAAAAAAAGCTGCAAAATTCGGGTTTGAAGGGAAAGGCCAGCTCTTTACAAGCAGCCAGGGCTCTTCAAAAACGTTTTAGTTTGTTTAAAAAATATCTCAATTTAGAAAAATATGTTACCGCCCCGTAAAATATCGTAATGGTGTTGTGATTACTTTGTGATTTTTGAGACGGAATCAAGGTAAAACTATTTTTTTGGGAAGAAGATGCTGTAAACTTGCTAAGTGTTTTGTGATTGAGCAGTAGTCATTTAAGTAGTCATTTGACCAGTGCTAGTCTAGTCTTTGTATCACATGCCAAAAAAAAATGTGTTATGTTTATAATGATTAAATATGTTTTATGTAAAGCCTCTATGGCTTTCTGCCCATCGTTACGACAAAAGTGCCCCTGTATACCTTTGTATACATATGTTTGGGCACCTGTGGCCAAAGTTATATTTTGCTGATTTTTTTAATGTGTAAATCTCAAAACTGACTCCAGCCGTATATTATATTTATACTATGTGGAATATCATTATTAAAAAGGCAAATACTGTGATTTTTAAAATCAAGACAAGGTCTGGAAAGCAGAGGAAATCGTCAGAAAGGACTGCTACAATGCCGGCCAAAAAGGCAAAGAAGAACAACTAAGACAGAAAAGGACATGCTTGATGGTGTAGTCAACAGTTATCGTGGTGCATCATTTGGCTGTGGAGCATTTGTCATCGGCAAGTTAAAGTCATCATGGCTCTCTGCATCTGCATGGAAACTCAGCATAAATGAATGCACGCATGAATTCAGCATAAAATAATAGTCTGGAATCCGCAAAGTATCATTCAGAAAAAAATACACACCGTTTGGTATCAAGTGATGAGAATCTACTAAGTAAAAATTAAATGCTTATACCACAGTCATCAGAGGTATATTTTGAGACAGAAGGAGCAGCATTTGATGAAAAAAACACTTTGCCACCTATTGAGCACATGAATGGATTTGTTACGCTTTGGGGGTTGTGTAGCAGATGGTGGAACGGGAAACATAAGCACATTTGACACTGAATATAAATATAAACTGAATATAATAATAGACTGTTGTCCAAAACACCTTAAAATTCACCATGAACTACATCAGGAAACTTTCAGAATGTCCCTCACATTATTTGAACATCACAGAACACCTGAGGGTTTCTAAAGAGTTTCATTTCACTTAAAGCAATCAGCAAAATATGTGATTTGGTCACAGGCATCCGTGTCACACAACTTATGAATGCATTTCAAGCTTATAATGCCAGCCCTTTCTGAACAAACCCAAGCGAGGTCATGCTTATGAATATCTGTATTGTATCTAATCTTGAAATAAATGCTTATGGAACATCATCTTCCTTGTATTCTGTTATTGTTAAAACTGAAATGTGTACATCTAAGGTCAAAGAAGATTTTTGAGACGCTGCAGTCAGATGGCAAAGTCTACAGCTCTAATAGAAAGCAGGTACCTTTGCAGAAACACTCGCACTCAGAGCATGCCACCTAGCCCTGGGTATTTCTGCCTTTGATGTGAAAAGGATAGAAACCAGACGAGACACAAGAGAGGGCTGGGGGTGTTTTCGCTTCATAGCTGGATTTTTACACACGAGACAACCATAAGTAACTCGTACGTCAGTCAGTAAGTCCCACACAGGGTTTCTGTCTTACGGAAAAGTACTATTGCACATGGCAGCTACAGTGCTGTATTTTATCACTAAAAGCTAACCAAGCACTGAATTACAGCCTAAAAGAAAAGGCCCCTGACCTACTCTTCGGATGTAGTCTGTAAACACTCTCAAAATGCATTGGGTTTCTGCCCAGTTCATATATAGACTCTAAGCTCCAAAAACAGCCTCTTTTGATGCATTAGTGATATAATTAAAGCCAGTGTTTTAAATATATCCAAAAATTCTTCTTCAGAAACAGACTTTAAGAACCCCGGCATTAATGTGAACTATTTGCTAGGACATTTTAAAGCATTGGGCTATGGAGCAATGGAACTGCAGAGCAACACGTGGACAACACTTTAATTGTAGGATTACAACGTGCTCCTCTACGGCCAGTGGAGCTGAGAGAACGGAAAGTGAGTGCAGAAACGTGAAGGTGATCATAAGGTTATGGGTGACATGTGTAAATGCTGTATTATTCACAGACATGAGAGACACATTGTTTATTCCTACTGGACAAAATATATTTTAAAAATAAATAAATACAAATGCAATGCAGATATCCTGAAACAGACATAGTGATGCATTTTTGTTACTTTGCTACACCTTTGTGACAGTACTCAACCACAGAATGAAATCCATAGGGATATTTCAAGCCAGAAATGAAATCCCCATAAGTCTTTTTCCATTGGACAGAATTTGATGCTGACCTGGGTTTAACTGTCCCACTGAGAAATCCTGCTTTGTGAAACGCCACACAGGGAGCTTTATCGTACTTGGACAGTGGGGCCTGTTTTCTAGCACAGTATAGTTTCTGACAGTGCAGAAGTTTTCAACATTGTTGTACGGCCTCAAATCAATGTTTATGAAAAAGTAACCCTCCTCCAGGCCACGACGTCATGCACTGGCAGGGTAAATATAGGCCCTATCTCGTGGCAACCCTCCTGTTGTGCTACGATAATAAACAGTGGGTGGTAGAGCGTGCCTTCACTCCTCCCCATCTCTGGCAAACGCATGCCAACACACACATCAGTCCCAGTGTAATCTGCCCTTTGGAATTAGTCAATTTCCCTCCCTCAATTTATTCCTATAGTTTTACATAATACCTTGTTAAAACACCAACACAACATCAGTTGGGAAACTTTTAAAACTCTTGGCACTAACTTGATGCACACAGTCAACTTTTATTTTCTGCTAGAACTTTTTTTGCTGCACAGAACTGCTTACGTGAGTTTTTAAAATCTAGTCAGTTCACTGTGACCCGACTGGAATCTTGAACACAGCAAGTTCATTAATCGCTCTGGGAATTTAATATAATGGAAGAAAATAAAATAGAAACGGTGTGAAATATTGCACCGGCCTCACTGTCCTCAATATGCTGAATAAAGCAATGTTTGTGTAATCGAAAATTAAATTTGCTGCCTTCAAGTCCTGTCGGAAATATCCGAATGCAAGATGAGCACCTAGGTACACCACAATATTGTATTCACTAGAAGGAAATTATAAGTTTTTGATAAGCCCTAACTTGCCAATACACCACAGGAAAGTTGCCGTGGTGGGTTTAATGTGCAGGGCACCTGTCAATCATTTTCAAACACAGACAATGAAGTTCGAAATACCAGTTTTTAACCACTTTTTACATAGAGATCATTTCCAGCCAAAAACCATTTGAATGCTTATCATTTCGTAACTATGACATTCAGGGCGGCACAGTGGCACAGCAGGTAGTGTCGCAGTCACACAGCTCCAGGGGCCTGGAGGTTGTGGATTCGATTACCGCTCCGGGTGACTGTCTGTGAGGAGTTGGTGTGTTCTCCCCGTGTGTTTCCTCCGGGTGCTCCGGTTTCCTCCCACAGTCCAAAAACACACATTGCAGGTGGATTGGCGACTCAAAACTGTCCGTAGGTGTGAATGTGTGACTGTGTGAGAGTTGCCCTGTGAAGGACTGGCGCCCCCTCCAGGGTGTGTTCCCGCCTTGTGCCCAATGATTCCAGGTAGGCTCTGGACCCACCGCGACCCTGAACTGGATAAGCGCTTACAGATAATGGATGAATTAATGAACTATGACATCCATACTCGTAAGTAGAGACTTCTGAGGAGGACTTGAAGGCAGCATATGGGTAGAAAGGAATATGTTCACTGCAGAGAATATGCATTTACATTCACCAAGGGCAACAGAATTTTGAATACAAGAAGTATTTCTGTTAAGAAAATCGAGCACTAATAAATGTTCATTACTAATGAAGACTCTTTCCTTTCGTACAGTAACTACGCCACCTAACAATAACCACTGCATACAAGGACAACCGAACAACTGTCAATGCAAAGATATACATTGATCGAAAGCTTCAGCATCTCTATC
Organism: Hoplias malabaricus; assembly: GCF_029633855.1. Taxonomy (NCBI): domain Eukaryota; kingdom Metazoa; phylum Chordata; class Actinopteri; order Characiformes; family Erythrinidae; genus Hoplias; species Hoplias malabaricus. The sequence continues at coordinate 46,468,854 of NC_089819.1, forward strand.
AGTACAATCTGTATTAAGTAAAAAAATTAATTACATTTTCATTGCCCATGAATCTGCATGGATTATATTTGGAGTATTTAAATTGCCTTGAGTTTTTCTTCACTATTTCCCACCACAGCAGGGGATCCATATATTTAATGTAGAATAAATAAAATATAGACATATAGAAAAAAGCCAAAAATGTCCAGTAAAAAAGACAAAAATATAACGAATGCTACTGTTGCAATAATAAAAAAAATATTGAAATATATTTGCATTGCACTGTGAAAAATATCTTAAAATATTCAGATCTATAAAGGTCATGAACAATGAATTGAACTGAGAATCAGTTACACACCTTTTTATAAAATGGAAATGATACTTTCAAAGGTTTGAGAATAACATTTTACTGCCACATAGGACCTGAAATTACACAGCATGCAAATCTCTCTCTACTTACAAATTTGTAAAGGGAAATAATCCTTTTATAGTATTTATGTGTTGTATTTATTACAATAATATGTAACTTTATACAAGCATCACACTTGTTGAGAAGACATTTAAACAGTACCCCAACATGTGTATGTGCATACATAATATACATAAAATGCCAGAAAGGAATGTGTACATTTATGTGACTCGAGAAACCCTCCTCATTCCCCTAAAAAAGTTATTACAAAGATGTGAGTGTGAAACTGATTAATTGGAACAGTTTTGTTGGGAGCAGAAAACCCACAAAATATTGAGACAAATGTGACAGTGCACATCAAAGAAAGAAAATAATAAAAAAAACATTCACAGAATAAAACAGTTTAACTGTTTTATTGCCTTTATGTAAATAAATTAAAATTATATGAATTGGATACTTTTGAAAAGCAGCATCTAAGAAAAGCACAAATAAGTGTATTCGTATTTTTTTATTCAAATAATACATATTTCTGTATACCATCAGTTTAAATCCAATTATTACAATGAAAAATATAAAACCCATTCTATTCTTTAACAATACATATGCCATGCTGTTTGTGCTCATTTGTTCTCATTTAAATCTACATTGGCGATGGGTTTTTTAATCTCTTTTTCCATGCCTGGTAAACACATTCTTCTTCTGGCTGCGGTCTCAATGCTCTGCACCAGCTCTACATCCCAAGGATGTGTGACAAAACTGAGAACGTGTCCTCCACCTGAGCCTCCAGCCCTGCCCACACGGCCAGCTCGATGGATATAGTCTGTATGAGATTCAGGGAAGTCATAGTTGACCACCAGTCCCACTCTTTGTGTATCCAGTCCTCGTGAAGCAATGTCAGTAGAAACCAGTATGTCGATGTGTCCTTTCTGGAACTTCTGGAAGATTCCTTCTCTCATTGCTGCCGGCATTTCTCCCTGAAGACGCACGTGACGTACACCCATCTCCTCCAGTGTGTAACCAAGCCAGTTCACTGTGGATGCTGTATTGCAAAACACCAGGACACCCTTATGCTCAGGCTCCACTTCTTTCAGGGCTTGATGAAGCTCCAGAATTTTATCAGAGCCCCTCACTTTCAGAAACGTCTGCTTGACGTGTGGCATGAGAAAATGAAGATTGTGGCTCTTGACCGTGACAATGCTGCCCAGGTCTGTCACTTTGCTGAGGAGCTCTCCGACTCCTCCAGGAAAAGTGGCCCCCACCACCACCAGCTGGGCTTTAGGGCTCAGGCCAGAGGTTTCTGCGAGGCTGGCTGCAATCTGTGTTTGGGAAAAGATCTTTTCCAGCATGCCCACAAAGCTGGGGTCAAACATGGTGTCCGCTTCGTCCACTACAATGAAACGAAGCTCACTCAGGTCTACCAGGCGTCTCCAAAGGCCCTTGAGCAGAGCTCCAGGGGTGGCTATGAGGATGTGGGGCTGGCCAGCACTAAAGGCCACCTTAATATTCCCAATACCTTGCCCTCCTCCCACTACTTTCACAACTAATCCAAATGGTCTTCCCAGGGACTTTGCAACTGAAGTGACCTGCTCTGCCAGCTCTCGGGAAGGGACAAGAATCAAGGCCTGTATTCGTTGTTCTGCGTCCACTGCTTGTTCTAAAATAATTTCCTTTTGCAACCTCTGAATGATGGGGAGGAGGTAGGCGAGCGTTTTGCCACTACCCGTCTCTGCAGCACAGAGAACATTGTGGCCTTTGAGGAGTTTGGGAATCGTTTTCATTTGCACACTTGTGGGATGAGTTATATTTTGACCCTGCAGAATCTCTACCACTTCTGAGCAAAGATGTAAATTGTCAAATGTCCGTCGATGACCATCCTCTTTACCCTCCTTCAAGTCCGAGGTGAACGGCGGCGCACTCTGTGTGCTATTTATGATAAAGTAGTCCCCAAATGATTTATTATTTTTCCACCCCTTCGATGTGAGAATAGGTTCCTCAAATTTCCCCAGAGTGTAGCTAACAGACTGGTTGCGTAGTGGGTTTTTGCTTTTAATAAGCAGTTTACCAGCTTTGACTGTAGGAACTCTGGAGAAGTTCTTGTTTTTCACCTGCTTGATGTTCTCTATCCTCTCTCGCGTGCGTCTTGGGACGCGGATAACAACAGGCTCAGAAATAGCTGTGGTTAATTCTCCAACTCCACCGCTGGAAAAGAGACTCTGGATACAAATTACAGGAGAAAGACATCTGGAACTGAGGCGGTTTCTCCTCAGCAGCTGTTCAGATACGAGGCGAAAGCACAGCGCAGAGACAGACAGCATGACTCTCAAGAAGCCGAACCTCAGCTAACGGCTAACTAACAGAAAACAGAAAACCGTTTCATTAGTACTTTTCACACGATGAGGCGGGTCTCTGGATAAAAACCTCCGTTACGCTGTCCGCAAAAATGTACACATGCCGTGGTTTCTACCGAACAAAATTAAACATAAACCTTTGACTCATATTTATCTGAAGCTCCGCCACTGTGTGGAGCCTAAAGAACACGCTGACGAACTCTATAATAAAAGTCCTTAAAATCCGTGAGAAAAGTTTTAGCGATACTTATTTTCTCCCCAAACTCTGTTAAGAGATTGTTTTATTGTTACAACAGACTGCATTATTATACAAATACTGAATGAAAACTGAGTTACTAAACCTGAAAAAACATGAACATATTCTATATAAACTACTATGTATTTTTTTATTTGACATAAAAATATAAACATTATTATTATTATTATTATTATTATTATTATTATTATGCATCCAGTACCCAGCAAACACACAACTTCCACACAACGTTGTATTTTAGGAGTGGTTATGTTGGTGGCCACGTTACTTAACAGGCACTCTCTTACTATGTTGTTAATATGTTGCACTAAGGTTGGTGGCAATAAAACCCTGCATCTACTTTCTATCAACCTATTGATAAAGGTTGCAGTTATGAACTATGTGGGTTGGTGCCAACATAACCAATGAAGTACGTTATGACAACTGCGCGAATCAGATTCTACTGGTCCCGCTGCAACCTTGTGTCCACCTTTCTGCAACCTGCTCCTAGAGGGCACGAGAGAAATTCAATTTTTTGTCAGTTGGCGAAGAACCGTTGCTGCGTAGAAGTCTCACAGGATTTCAGGTGAGTGATTTATAAATTATGACTATAAAATATAAATTTTAGAACATTTTCGAATGTATATTTTGTATACTATATACGTACTACCATAGTCCCCATTTACAGACAATTCTGGGTAGATAGGTCAGTATTCTTGCTTAGTTTATCAGCATTGTTTGTACAATTGATGTTAGCTAGTTAGCTAATGTTACTGAACAGAACGTATAACTAATAAGTTATACTAATATACTAATATTTAAAACTATAATTTTAAAGAGCATTCGAGTCCCACACCTCTTCCAATAGTCGCCTGCCTTTTTCGTTGGTCCTGAAGTTATTTTGACGTTTTAAACGAGTATTAGTGTGGCAAAAGGGTGTTGTGAGTCGACTCTTCTGATTCTAAAACTCCTATGACTACAATAGACAAAATACTTTTGTCTTTTTGCCATCGTACTGTATAGCTACAACTGAGGGAAATGTTGATAGAGGTGTGTGTCTGAACAAAAGAGAGTTTGAGTGACTGCGAGTGCCATGAATGGGTTAATTGGCAAATGCTAACGCATCTCACTGTAAGTTCAGTCAGACGCATTTCACATAAATGTCTTGGTATGTCTACCTTTTAACTGCCCAAACAATAAATTGTAGGCAATTTCACTTGCTGTTGTGTTATGTGGATACTATGAGGTAGCTGGACTTAATGTGTGCATTTCTTTTTTCCGTTTTCCTGTCGTCCACATGTTGAAATACATTTATCATCTCGTAATTAATAATTGCGTATAGGTCTAACCTACCATTTAGAAGTTTAGAATAATAATACAAAAGTTTTTAATCCATATTCTCAATAATGTAAAACCCATTTACTTTAGTTAAAATGTTTAAAACGTTTCTATTCTACACTTAAATACTACTAATGTGCAAATTTACAGGTCTCGGGTAATTAGGACACTATCAAGGATGCTCTAAACAAAAATGAATTATTCAGAATAATGAACTCATGCATTAACTCATTATACATCAATGTATATTTATTTATCAATTTATTGTTCAAAGAATTTTTAAAATATGTAATCAAATATGTAAAAATACTGTAAATGAATAGTTTGTAATATTTATTTTCCCAATGCGATATTTATTAATGTACAGTGACATGCCAAATGTCATGGAGTAGCGTTATGTAAATTGATTTTCAAGTGTTACCTCAGAGGATGACTTGGCAATGCCCGTACCTGTATACATTGTGAGGTGTTATCCTGTGAGTGAGGTTGAACATTGGCCAGCATGCTAATGTCAAGGCGACATATATTATCAGAGTTTGGAAAAGGCAAGAGAGCATGTGTCAGACAGATGGCATGTTCCACTTCCAAAGTTGAGTGGGCATTTAACATTCCTCTATCTACAGTATAACATGTGCAAGGAATACATAATCGAAGACTTTACCAAGACAAGCGATCACAGGTCAGTGCAATGTTCTTTAGCTTCAGCAGGATATGGGAGCACAAGGTCCACCAGTCCATGTCTTCATGGGGTCTGGGTCACATACACACTGTACAATCAGTCCAAAACAACCGATTCATTGGACCAAGCCACATGTTGCCAGTCTTCTAGCGTCCTTTTAGCAACCTTCTGAGCCCATGTAATGTGGTGTTTGGTTTCATGGTTTGAACAGAGGCACTCTGGTAGGTCTTCTTGTGGGTGGACACTGTGCTATAAACTGTGGGTGGTAATGCCTTCTATGATGTATTCCCTGTACAATGGATTGAGTAATATTAAATGGCCACAAAACTTTGAAAATGTTATGTCCCATCTGTCTGGCACCCACTATCACGTCGTTCAAACAGTCTTTTAAGGTAACATCACTTAATAATCAATTCACAAACTGCTATTCTACGACATTTGGCATGTCAGAGTAAATTATATTTTAAATTATTTAATGACCCAGTCACTCCTACACTCTTATTTTACAGCAATATAATAATGGATTTGTGATAACAGTTGATGAGTTTCTGACTTTAAATTGGACCTCTTAATATTTAAGGATGGTTAAAAGAGGATGGAGCAGGAAAGACTACCTCAAAAGATGGAGATCAGCCAGGAGAATTCTTGGAGGATTAGGGGTCTCAGAAAACAAAACAGAAAAAAATATGATAACAATTTCTTCTCTCATATCTGAGGCAAGCAGCCAGGAGCCTATTGTAGGGACAATTTGCAGTCCTTACTTGTCTGAGGAATACAGCCAGGAAGACAATGAGACTGACTGCAATTATTCCTTATTTGAGGCAAACAGCGAAGATGCCACTGTTGAGATTGGCTGCAGTGTTGCATGTAACACATGTACATATAATGCAACAACTCCCTCTCAGTCAAGTCTGAGGAAAAAGGAGCTGAAACAAGATATACAGAAACAGCTTGCATGCTGGGTGAATGATAACAGTGCTTCACATAGGGCTGTTGATGATCTTTTGAAAATCCTTAGCTCTGTTGGTTTAACAGTACCTTTAACCACCCGCACACTTCTGAAGACAGCTAGATCTGTAGAAACAACAATTAAATCTGGAATGCAGTATGTACATTTTCAGTTAAGACACCAACTGTCAAGACTAATGGAACGCTATTCACAGGACAAAATAGCATCATTAGAGTATTTGGAGCTTTCCCTAAATATTGATGGGCTGCCACTATTTAAGAGCTCAGCAACTTGCTTGTGGCCAGTGCTATGCGCAGTGCATTTAGATCCATTATTTGTCTTCCCTCTCACTCTAACCTCAGGAAACCATAGACCAACAGACTTGTCCTTTCTTGAAGATGCCATTTCTGATCTAAAAGATGTACTACAAAATGGTTTTGACATAGGAGGAAAGAATATCAAAATCAAAATAAAATGTGTTGTCTGTGATGCACCTGCACGTGCAATGGTTAAAAACACCAAGCAATACTCTGCTTACTATGGGTGTGATAGATGTCACCAGAGAGGCACCTGGCAGAATACTGTGACATACCAACAAATAGATCACTTATTTCTCAGAACAGATAGGACATTCCGTACACAGAGCCAAGCTGAACACCATCATGGTGGTACACCATTTTGTGAACTACCAATTGACATGGTAAAAGCTTTTCCAATTGATTATATGCACCAGACTTGTCTTGGTGTCATGAAAAAATTACTACTCATCTGGACAAGAGGAGAAAGAGGACGAAGCAGGGAGACAATGATGTCTGCAGGACAGGTTGAAATTGTTAGTACTAGGCTCATAGATCTCCAGAAAAACATTCCCACATGTTTTGCCCGAAGACCCAGGAGTCTGAAACACCTAGACAGATGGAAGGCAACTGAACTTAGACAGTTTATGCTATATACAGGTAAAGTTGTTTTGCCTGGTGTACTTAGACAAGACCTATATGAGCATTTTCTTTGTTTCAGTGTTGCACTGTGCATTTTGTTAAGTCCTGACCACGTGAAACAATATGGGATGTATGCACAAAGTCTTTTGGAGTACTTTGTAGCTGAAGGCAGGGACCTATATGGATCTCAGTTTTTAATATACAATGTGCATTCTTTGCTACATATAGCAACTGATGGAATCATTCATGATTCTCTGGATAACTGTTCTGGATTTCCTTTTGAGAACTACATGCAGACACTGAAGAAAATGGTTAGATCCCCTAAAAACCCACTAGTGCAGATTGCAAAAAGAATTTGGGAGAGTGAGACAGGAATGGCATTACAAACCAAAAAAAGAGGAGAAACATTCACTTGTCACACACCAGATAATGCTTTTCTGTCAGTGGATGGACAGTGTTGTGAAATTGTTGATGACACAAAGAATGGATATTTGTGCCGCATTTATAGCCAACCAATGCCAATGTTTGTGGAGCCATGTGATTCAACATTCATTGGAGCATATACATTTCACTGTGGAGACATGACCATAAGGATGGTGCCAAAAAATAAAATCATGAAAAGGGCAATCAAAATTCACCGAGGAAATCATATTTTGTACCTTACCCTTCTTCATAAGGAGTGAATGAATGAACTGCATTCAGTAACTAGCCGTCCCAGCAATAACAAGAACTATGTATATATGTAAATGAACAAACAAGGAATAAATAATGAATTCAATAATTGTAAAATGGAATTGTGAAATTTCGTGGCCAAGAAAAAAGTCAGGTACCTCATATTTACATTTGCTTGTCATTCAGCATCAATAATACAGCACAGGTCTTCGACTCCAAATCCTGAATCAGTTTACTGCTCCTGAATTCTAAAATGACTAGACTAAACACTGGTAGGCAGCGCAAAACATAAATAATTATTTAAAATTCAGGACTAGAAACTGGATTCAAGGTTAAGTTGATGACGTGCAATAGAATATCAGATTCCAACTTATATATGTTTTTTTATATGTTAACAGTATGTATTCAGTTCTTGAATTTGTACAAGAGCGAAGTGTGGCTGTTGTCCCGGATTCCTGGGTGGAGAGAACATCTGAAGTAAGATTTTTATTTTAATGTAATGCATGTAATTCCTATACCATTATTATGTGATTGGTACACAGTTTTTTGTAGTTTTTATAACAAAACCTATGACAATTGACCTATCCATACTGGTTTGTACACAGGTATGAACTTTACAGTATGCTGACAAAACCTCATTTCAGTTAAAATACTGTTAGAGTTTAGAGCTTACAGTTTAAAACACTAAGGTAGTTAACAATTTATACACTGAATTAGGAAAACCTACCTTGTGTCTATACTCATCATCCAGTTTATCAGCTCCACTGAAAACACCAGAACACTTTGTAGTTCTACATTTAGACTGCAGTCATCTGTTTCTCTGCGTACTTTCTTATCCTGATTTCACCCTGTTTTTCATTGGTCAGAACCACTACAGGATGCACAGAGCAGGCATGAATTGGGTGGTGGATCATTCTCAGCGCTGCAGTGACACTGACGTGTTGGTGATGTGTTAGTGTGTGTTGTGCTGGCACAAGAGGTCAGACACAGCTGCTGAATTTTTAAAGCCCTCAGGGTCACTGCTGTACTCAGAATAGTCCATCAACCAAAAATTTCCAGCCAACAGTGTCCTGTGTGCTGCATCCTGTGTCCACTGATGGACTAGAGGAAAACCTATACAAACTCTGCAGCACCAGATCAGCTACTGTCTTTGACTTTACATCTACATGGTGGACTAACAAGTTAGGAGTGTCTATTAGAGTGGACAGTGAGTGTGCATAGGTTTTAAAAGCTCTGATGTGTGAAGCACTGATGTGTCGGATCCACTCACACCACCACAATGTCAGTGTCACTGCAGCACTGAGAATGATCCAACACCCAAATCATACCCTCTGTGGGGGTTCTGTATGGGTCCTGTCCATTGAATAACAGGGGGAACTACAAAGTGCTCCTGTATGGTCAGTGGAGCTAATAAAAGAACAGTGAATGTAGATTTAAGGTAGGTAGTCCCTGATCCTAGGATCATTCAATATATAACACTAATATGAAATTAACAATACTCCTTACATTTTTAGACATGTGTATTGCAATTTACTATTTTGTTAAATTGGATTTTTGTCACCAGTCTGTAAAGCTTGTCCAGTGTTTCAAGAGTAGTATTGAAAGTATGTAACATGATCTTACTTGCTAGTAAACTTGAAATGCTAGTAAATTTTATGGCTTCCTGTTCTGGCTTTAGAGTAGCCCTTACATGCACATTTTGATGTTTTCCTTAAACACACTCACTTGAATGACGTAGAAAATCGCTGCTTAATTAAATCTAGAAAGCAGCAAATATGAGAGTTTGCAAAACAAAGGTTGAGGCCCATCAAAGTAATTCAACTTCACTTATATGTTTAGGGACACTTTTGCTACTGGCCACCTAAAAATAAACAAAAATTGATTCAACGTGGATCTTTGCCCGACAAAGCGTTGTGGAAAAAACTTGAAGTCAGAGTTTTTAAATCATCAGGTGTGTATCAATTTCTGAAGGCTCATTGTAATCATTATTGTTAATTGTTTAGAAGCAAATATTTTAACTCTTGGGCACCAATTCTTTGCAAAGTTGATTATAAAACAGCTCATCAGCTAATGAGGAAGGCAGAGAACACTTCTTGTTTAGAGGAGTCAGATGGGAGTGGGAAGAAGCTAAGGGAAAAGAGGCCACCATCTCGCTATTTGTGTTATACCTCTGCCAGTGAGGATGGTAAATATTTAATATGATGCATGTATTTTAAAGGGCAATGTGTCTTAATATATTAAGAATTTGGTGTTCAATATATCAGTAAATATTACTTAACTGTGTGCTGCAGATGATAGTTTCCAACCTACCAAGGGTCCTAAAGTTCAAGCTAGATCTCCACCTAGATTGTCTGACTTTCTTGCACAAACAAGATGTGCTCTCTACCAAGGTAAGGCATTATTTATTTGATCAATATTAAAACTGTTGTATGTCTGAATGCATTCATGTATATGTAATGTTTATATTGCCTGTGTTAGATATGGAAAGAGGGTTGGATATGGCAAGAGAACCAGCAAGTTTGCCGAATTGTGAGTTATTTTCTTTTTATAACAAACAGCCACATGCACATATACATACAAACAATAATAGAAGGGAAAATCTGGCATGTTTAAATAAATGAAATAATGTAGACATTATTATGTTACTTATAGGGTCCGAGATTCCTGTGGTTGTGGGTAGAGAACTGGAAATGGCCCAAAGTGAGTTACAGAGAATACATTTTGTTTTATTTTCTGTGATGCAGGTTTGGTATTGGTTTTCATGTATGGAAAATGTACATTGTTATTTATTTATTTATTTTATTATTATTATTGTTTCGTGTACCCTTTCTAGTTTACTTGACTAGTTTTAAGGCTTTATTGTGACTTTTATATTTGTCAGTGAAGAATCTTAATATAATATTGGAAGCCAAAATGCTGATTTGATTGAAGCATTACATCTTACTACTTCTTACATGCTTTATGATTGTACAATAGTACAACAAAGTTTGACCACTGCATTTAACTCATTCATGGCAGTGAACACACTCTCATACTAGGGATTAGGGGCAGTAAACACACATACATACACACACAGAGCAGCATTAGTTAGAATAATTAAGAGTGGGCATTGATTGGAATGATTTAGAACATGCATGAATGACAAGAAATGCAGGCTGCTGATATCTGAAAAACAAAAAAATTGTTTGTTTGTACTTTTAAACATTATAGCAAATACTGTGGAAATGTCTCTGTTGCATTTCAACAGTTGCTGAATTGTGACTATGAGAAGCATTAGCCCTCAGACAGTGATGTTTGTTTATATGGAAAACAACCAGTAAAATAATAATTTACTACACAGCCTTTGCCTGTTGGAATTTTAACAGAATATTAAGAATATAAATGTTTTCTGCAATTATTTTAGGACCACCCATTCAACCAGAGTGCCCTCCTCAAAGAGACAGTAAGTTTCTTTGTAAGTGTTCATTAATGTTATTGATAATGTTTGGAAATTATATTGACAAAATTCTGTTTCATAGATTTTCAAATGCATGTCCTCATGAAACTTGACCAGCTACTGCAGAAGCAGGAGGAACAAAGCCTTCTCCTTAAACAGCTGATTAATGCTAGAAGTGAGGTGCCAATGGATATGGAGTTTGTCACTGTGGATGATATGGAGGGTTTTAATAAGATTGAAATTAAGCTGAAAGATGAAGAAGAAGAAAGAAAAATGGTGACAAGCTCAATTAATCCAATGATATAAAATAAATTCATAATTACAAATCCAATTTAAATGCAGCATAGACAACTACACAGTTAAAATTGATGGTTTTATAAGGATTCTTTATTAAGGGAAATGGTGTGAACCCTGAACACTCGAAGAACCTTTTGCATGATTAAATGGTTCTTTGCATCATGAAGGAGTTCTTCAGACTGATGGAGAATGTGCTATAGATGGTTCTTTTCAGAAAAGTAATCTTCTATTGTTATGATGTTAAGCTTGTAACAATAGAACCATTTTTGGTGCCATACAGAACTCTTCTCTTAAAGGCACTATACAGAAACCGTCTATAGCACATTTTCAATCAATCTGAAGAAACCCTTCATGATGCAAAGAACCATTTAATTGTTAATCTGTAAAAGGTTTTTTTTTGACTTATCAATGTAAATATAAAACCATTTTCATTACTAAATAACCATTTCAAACTTACCTCTAACACACGCTGTCAATCCTCTCATACACACCATCAAACTCTGACACACCATCAAACCCTTTTATACACACCATTGAACTTCTCACACACACCATCAAACGCTCTCACACTCACCATTAAACTTTCTCTCACACACACCATCAAACCCTCTCATACGCACCATCAATCCATTGTTTATAAGTTGAAATATTTCCAATAAATAGGAAAATTAAAACTGTAAACTATACAATTCTCTTCATAGGTCAGGTACCTTGCCACCTTAGGGGGGCATTCCCTTGGAGATTCAGTAAGACGTACAATGCGCACAATTGCATCCTCAAGAATATGGGCTTCATTTAGTCTGAAAGGAAGGAAAGGGAAAATCTCACTTCAGAATCTAACCATTTACAGAGTAATAATGAGTGAGTGTATTTCTCTGTACTTGCGAGCTTAGATGTTTATGGAAAAAAATCAATGTTGATTGGGTTTAAAAATGTATGCTTCATCTATGCAGAAGCAGTGATGAGAAGCCAACCAGGATCAAACGCAGCAGACATTGAGGCTCACATATCTGAAACTCTGAAGCATGCACCAGGGATTGCACGACGAAAAGGGAATGTAAGTAAAAATCTAGTGAAACATGCAGTGTGTAAGATTTAGGGGAGTAATTAGCAGAAATGCAATATAAAACCATATGCTTATTAGAGTATAATCACCTGTAACTACAAATCTGTGTGCTAGAAGCATTATGAGAAGCATCATTAGGTATTAGAAGTAGGGATGCACCGATTTTTATTTTTTCAACATTTGTTTGACAGTAAAACATACTTTAAGGAGGCAAAAACACTGCACAGCTTGCATGAGGTCATTGTACCAGTCAGATGTCAGTCACTTCTACTGTTAACCTTTCATACTTCCAGTCCCATATACTCAAATCCTCACCTAGGATCGTTTCTGGAATTGGTTGGGCAAGAAGCTCATAGTTGGTTTACTTTCACATACAAAAACTCCATCTGAACCTTGGATTGATTTCGTAATTTCATACATCACTTTTCTGTAGGTTTGCAAATTGACAGGAAGCTTCATGCTGATTTCCATTATTTTTTGTTGGATATAAACACTCAGGGGCTTTTGGGATGCATGGCATTTCACAGTGCATGACCACGTGCAAACAAGGAGCCGCTCTCCAAAGCAATAAAAAATTAGATAAAAGTTTTTTAGATGGTTATGTTCAAGAGTCACAGAACATGAATTCAGTGATCATTTTCATAGATGATGATGTTTGGCCATGCAGGTGCTGCAGCTCGAGACATGCGTTTTCTGCCTTGCTCTCAGTACATGCACCAAACTTATATCTTATATCTGTGCAGTAGAAAAAAAAACGAAAGAATGAGCCCCACTAAAAACTTGGATAGGTGCAGAGAAGATGGGGATGCACCAGAAGGGAGGGATTTTCCAATTCACTGCTACATGTCACTAAATCTTACACAGTGCTCCTTATATGGCAATTGTAGCACAATTATAGGGATACAAGCAATGTTCATCACTTTTGAATTGTCTCATTTCCTCCCCTCCACAGCCTTTGGCGAACTCAGACCCAGTGGAATCTGAATCACCATCTTATAATTTCTTTACTTCTACATGAACATTTTCCAACCTCACTGTTCCTTAGAATTCATCAGACTGTTTTTGTTGTGTGAATAAATGAACTTTGTTCTGACTGACTCCTGTTTATTGTGCTCTGTGTTTAAAATTTGTTCTTAACTTCAATGTGAGTGGATGGAGCTTAACTGTTGTAAAGAGTGTATGTTTGTGTTTGTGTGTAATGTGTATAAACGTGCATACTCTTTTTGTAAAATTATTTTTGATTAAACTGCATTCTGAATTTTATTGTGATTGTCTGATATTTATTATGTTTGTGTAATGCTTGTAGTTATGTTTTGCATCATTGCAATTTTGGAAACAAAACTATGACAAGTACATTATCATGTAATTATGCTGAAATATGAAAACAAAATGGAAGACATAATTTAATCTATGATATCTCGTTTTTTAAGTATCTCTGTTCTGGCCACAGTAATGTCCGTATTTTGTAACAGACTAAAAATGATTGATGATGTGGATCAGGAAAAATGCACTGACAATGTTACTATGAGAAATATAGAACAGTATTTGCATAATGTGATGTAACTTTATGTCTACTTTGTGACTATAAATGAGTAATTACATTTTAGGTTGTCAGAATGTTGCAGAATACAGGAAAGGGGCCTTCTGGAATGTTGCAAATCTGTTGCTGAATGGTAGTGTAATGTTGCACAAAAACGTTGTGACAACCCTATAAAGTGTTTCATTTTGACTTTCTGACAATATTTACACAACGTTCCAAATGACTAATATAGTGGTTTTTACCACGTTGTGAATACGTAGCTGTGTTTGCTGGGTATATATTATGCTCATTTGTACATTATAAATAATAATAATAATAATAATAATAAGAGCAATAATGATAATAATAATTATTATTATTTAAGTTATAATTCATTTATTTTAATTTAATTCATTTACATCATTTATTTATTTGTCTATGGCATCTAATGGCAAATACTGAACTGCCAGTAGTTCACTGTTTAAAGTCTATCTACAGGAATAACATTCAACCCATATATATATATATATATCCATCCATCCATTATCTGTAACCGCTTATCCAATTTAGGGTCGCGGGGGTCCAGAGCCTACCTGGAATCATCGGGCGCAAGGCGGGAATACACCCTGGAGGGGGCGCCAGTCCTTCACAGGGCAACACAGACACACACACATTCACTCACACACTCACACCTACGGACACTTTTGAGTCGCCAATCCACCTGCAACGTGTGTTTTTGGACTGTGGGAGGAAACCGGAGCACCCGGAGGAAACCCACGCGGACACGGGGAGAACACACCAACTCCTCACAGACAGTCACCCGGAGCAGGAATCAAACCCACAACCTCCAGGTTCCTGGAGCTGTGTGACTGCGACATCTACCTGCTGCGCCACCGTGCCGCCATATATATATATATATCATTCAAAATCAATATTAAATTTCTTTATATATATATATATATATATATATATATAAAGAAATTTAATATTGATTTTGAATGTGCTTGAAATGTGCTCAGATTTCCAACGACACACAACACATCCAAAACAGTGTTCTCAAACTGTGATACCACTATGGTACGTTAAGCAGCAAATGGTGGTACACCAGGTGACCTCGAAATAATTACTATTTTAAAAAAAATAATAACTGAAAATCTGAAACTGGAAAATGTTAATGTGTAAACTATATGTTTCACGGTTTTCATAATTAAGCTTAATTTGTTTAAAAAAAAAAAAAAATAGTACATGTGCTACAACTCCCGCTTCTTTTTTTTCCAGGGAGGGAACGGGATCTTCGAGTATTCGAGCAAGCGCATGCCCCTGTGTTTATTTGCATTTAATGTTGTATTATTTAAGCAAAAAATACACTCTGTGTTCCTGCTAAAACGTGAGATAGTGGCACTGGTGTGCTACAGTTGTTGGCACGAAGCCACACGCAACTGTTACGTCAGCTAACAGTTACCAGTATTGGCAGAGTAATGGGGACGTGGAAGGTTGTGCTATCCAACCAAAATGCCCTTTAATTAACTTTAGTTAAATCATGCAAAAACAAATTTCTCGGGTGTGAAACGCCACGTTAATTTCATGCCTGGAAGACGATAAACCAATAAAAGTCAAACTGGTATTATTTCACCGCCATCCACCGTATTTAGCTTGTCTCCAGGGCCAGAGAAATATGTCAGTTTAAAATACAGTTTGCACACACAAAATGACAAGGGCCACATGTTTGAAGTCCATTGTCATTTCTCACTTCATTCCATCCTTAGGTTTGGAATGAGACTTATCATTAACCTTGTAAGTGTCCCGATGTTTATTACACATTACTATAACTTTTTTGTACTTAAGATTTAAGGTGTTATAAGCTTTAGTTTTTATGGTATTAAATCAAGATTTCCCTCCTGTAACTAATTACAATTCCTGACTCTAGAGGCGCTTGGATAATAAATGTGTTTAATAATAATTTTCACATGTTATTTGGCTTGGTATTAGAAAGCAGGGTTGTTTAAATACGGTCTGGTTTATATTATTTAAAAATACATTTTACTTATTACTATATTTTTTAAACTTGTTTAAATAAAAGAGTTTGATGTTATGTCTATCATCCACATTTCACACAATATTTAAATGGAGACTAAACAGTCCTTAAAGCTGTTGTCTTTGAGAGATAAAATCCACAGTAGTTTCTGTCTCTCCTTACATTTTGAGACGAAATTGTGTAGAACCCATTACTGAGAAAAGGAAATAGAATTTTGAAAATTGTGCAAATAATTGTGTCTGAATTTTGCAGAATACTCTGAATATCTTGCTCATAAAGGAGTGTTTCAACCTAGACTTCTCTGAGAATGATGTATAATTTTAAAAACACATTTAAATGTGTTCTGCAGAATCTCTGCACTGATGATTTTTAAAAGTCTGACTCATTTTGCCAAGACCATTTATAAATATCACAGCCAATAAACAGGAGCATGGAATTGAGGAAGTGTATTACTAGTGTGTGTGTGTGTGTGTGTGGGCACTCTTGTTTTTCTCAGCTCTGAGCTGTGCTATGGTCTTGTCTTTGAGCTGTGCTTGGCCCTTGTTGTTTGTTCTCTTCTGTCAAACATGCGGCAGCTCAGGTTTGTAGCTTATGTAAATCATCCATTAAACCTGAGTTTTTTTGTCAGCTTACCTCTTCCCAATACCATTCTTTCAGGGGATTTACACTTCTCTGGTGTGAAAATAACAAAATATGTATTAGATCTACCAGTGCTTGAGCAAAGTTTTGCATTAACAACCTTAACTCATACAGTTATAAACTCATACAGCAGCAGACAAGTTGGATTCAAGGTGACAGACATGGTTAGAATCACAAAGACAGTGAAATAAGCACAAGGACAGGCCCTGGTCCTTGTGCAGATGGATTACAAACAGCTCTGTGTTCTTCATTCTTTTATTCCTGATGAAGAGGTGCCTTCTCTCTCACACACACAAGGCTCTCTGCCTTTCTAGGAAATTTAGTGAAGTGGCTCTCTCAGTACTCCCAAGACCATCAGCATCACTGAAAGAGTGCAAGTGGAGAAAGAGAGACACAAGCAGATCTCTCTCAAATTCCCTACAAGACCTGAAAGACACCCTTGTCAACACTTACAAGAATTCAGTGCAAAGCATCTTACAGCCCCTGCCTCTGTACTTGTAAATAAGTGTGAGTAATGAGTCTGTAGAAGGTTTATGCACCATCTAACCATGCAGCACTCTGAATAATCATATTTTAGCTAAAGAAATAATCATCTTAAATCTAATCTCTATATTTAATATCTCTCTAGAAATAATACTTGAAATAACAAAATTATTTGCTGGAATAAACTCTGGCTAAATTCAGTTAAAATCAGCAAAACTGTATAGGAATAAGGCCTCATATAACATTCATTCATTCATTCATTAACTGTAACTGTTTATCCAGTTCGCGGTGGGTCCAGAACCTACCCGGAATCATTGAGCGCAAGGGGAATACACCCAGTCCTTCACAGGGCAACACACACACTCACATCTTCACTCACACCTACAGACACTTTTGAGTCACACCTACCAATGTGTGCTTTTGGACCCGGGAAGGAAACCGGAGCACCTGGAGGAAACCCACGCGGACACAGAGAGAACACACCAACTCCTCACAGACAGTCACCCGGAGCGGGACTTGAACCCACAACCTCAAGAAAAACTGACGAGTAAACACATCCTCCAGTAAAAATCAAGGTTTGACATGTCAGGGAGGTGTTGTTTACATGCTAGTAATTATTATCATACACAAGATAAGATGTAAAATATCCTATGCCAATCCATTAGACAATGTATCAAGTGCAAAATAAGCAGTCTGGCTGGCCATTATGGCTTTGAAACTGAAGTGTAATAAAGACACCCAGAAGTCTGTCTGGGAAACACAGATTCAGTCAGCCAGGGTTTCTTACATCATAAACCTAAGGAACCAATCTAAACAACTTGCACTGCGGGGATGTCAAGTTGCAGGGTGAAGATAGAGACGGGGACTAATATCTGTTAACTACTCTGTGCAAAGTGAATGAGGCAAAATTGTTGACTTAAATCTAAGCCAATTGGAAGACATTTTCTTGGCTACTTGTTGTTGTGCTGGTTTGTAGCATGTAGTTTTGTCTACCAGGAGGGGCTTTTCTCTGTGTTTGTCTCAAAAGTCTTTTTGAATTGGTTTTTTTTTTCAGTAAACCTTAATGTGGAATTTCCTTTGACTGAACATCACATAATTAATATGTAGTATGTCTCCCTTCTGTTACAATCAAGGCTTATACTGTTCTTGGAATGCTTTAGACAAGATGTTGTGACGTTTCTTTGAGTATTGTATCAGCCACAAGAAATTTAATGTGGCCTGTTACTGATTGTGGATGATTAGATTTGGATCACAAATGCCAAGACTGAACACATTCTTACTGGCTTCAAATCTACCCTCATATAATCAGGTTTTTCACTCTTGTGAAAACACACAGCCACATCCAAGATTCCTCACATTCTGGTTTGTAACCTTGGTGTCATCCTTGAATAGTCTCTTTCATTTGGGTCCCGAATTTAGCTTTGTAGTTAAAACAATTTTTTCCCACATCCATAAAACAGCAAAGATAAAACCATGCCTCCCTCAGTCTGCTGCTGAAACATTCATACATTCATTTATTACTAAGCACTTGGACTACTGCAGCTCTCTTTAAAACTGGCTTTAGCACCTCCTTTCTTCACAAGGAGCTCTGCTGCTCGTCTTCTCATTCACACAACATACCCAATCTCACCACAGCATTACACCAAAATCTACACTGGTTTTCTTAAAATATCACACTCAATTCTTAATAACGTTGCTCTTCCTTATCTGCTTATCATCTATTGTCTTACAAACCTACTCGTGCTATCAGGATTTCCACAGATCAATTCTTTACTCTTCCTCTATCCAGTTCCCATAGCTTTGATACCTGAGCATCCTGCCTCTGGAACTCTCCCACATCGCATATTCAATAGTATACTGTTCCCTCCACATTCAAATCTAAGATTAAAACACATCTGTTCTCTAATCCATTCTCACTTTCTCCTGGACCCAGTCCTGATATCATCATAATGTTGTAATACATGTATTACTGTATTACAATTCTGAAGATTGCATAAATTATTGGACAGGTTCCTTGTTCTATACACTGCATAATTGGAAGCTTATTGAAGTGCTATATTATTATTATTATCATTAGTAGTAGTAGTAGTAGTAGTAGTAGTAGTAGTTTTCATTCATTCATTGTCTGTAACTGCTTAGCCATTATATTATTATCATTGTTCTTGTTGTTGTTATTATTATTGCAAAGTATTGACTGGAAATTTACAGCCTTGGGGACTTAAGTCCCTCTAACTAGGGTTTGGCATTGAGAACTGAGCCTTGAGCTGTATACATTGTGTGACTGATGAGGATGCTAAGAATATATTTACAGCTTGCCAGCTCTGACACAATTTATGGTTTAGATTTATCTAAATGGAGCAACCTTGATTAATAAAACTATGCCTGAAAGCTGAAGTCTGCCATTTTGGCAGGCATTACACTATACATTTTTGTGCTATGTATTTAATCACAGTGTTAGTGCTACATGGCAGGGGAGATGGGGATGGAGCTGAAGCGTCTCCAAGACATTTCTCTTCACTCTTCATAGCTTCTCATTCCAAATTGTGTGGCAGTTTTGTTTATGGTATTAGAAGAAAGAAGATAATTCTCTGGAGCTGAATGATACGAGCACATGGCAAAATGATAATAAGAATATGACAAATTAAAAAAGTAAATAATTATATGTGTCTGGGGTACTGAGATTGCAGAAGGGCAAAACATTGTGAATGATTTTATACCAACTATATTGTCAAAAGTATTTATTCACCTATCCAAATAATTTAATTCAGGGGTTCAACTCACTTCCATGGCCACAGGTGTATAAACCCAAGCACCTATGCATGCAGACTGCTTCTACAAGCATTAGTGAAAGAATTAGTGAAGAAAGTCCATTCGTGAAATTTCCTTGCTACCAAATATTCCACAGTCGACTTTCAGTGCTATTATAACAAAGTGGATATGACTAGGAACTACAGCAACTCAGCCATGAAGTGGTAGGACAAGTAAAATAACAGAATCGGGTCAGTGGATACTGAGGTGAATATTGTGAGCAGAATTTGCAAAATTTTAATCGCTACAGGCCTCCAAACTCTATATGGCCTTCATATTAGCCCAAGAACAGTGCATAGAGAGCTTCATAAAATGAGTTTCCATATCTAAGCAGCTGCATCCAAGCCTTACATCAAGAAGCACAATGTAAAGCATCCGAAGCAGTGGTATATAGCACAATCCCACTGAACCTTAGAGCAGTACTGGCTTGTGCTCTGGTGTGACAAATAACAGTTCTCCGTCCAGCAATCTGATGTATGAGTCTGGGTTTGGAGGTTGCCAGGAGAACAGTACTTGACTGAATGCATTGTGCCAAATGTAAAGTTTGGTGGAAGGGGGATTATAGTGTGGGGTTGTTTTTCAAGGAGTTGGGCTCAGACCCTTAGTTCCAGTGGTAGAAACCCTTAATGCTTCAGCATGCCAGAATATTCAGGACAATTTCATGCTCCCAACTTTGTGGGAACAGTTTGAGGGCGGCCCCTTCCTGTTCCAACATAACTGAGCACCTGTGCAAAAAGCAAGGTCCATAAAGACATGGAAGAGCAAGTTTTCAAAGCAAATATTTCAATTGTTTTGTTCTTAGATTGAAACTAACACTTGAAACTATCCTTTCTTATATTTTTTAATGCTGCTATTGAAATATATAGGAAAAAAATTACTAAAAGCTATTGTTCCATTCAGTTCTGTTTTTTGAACGTACAATGTTTTGCTTTAACATCCACGACTAACATAAACACACACACACACGCACACAAACACACGCGCGCACACACGCGCACACACACACACACACACACACTCACACACACACACACACACACACTTTATTTCATAGATAGATGGATGAATAGACAGATATTCATTCTGCCCACTTTATCTTCACTGTGATAACTTCTTATCAGCTGTGTGAGATGAAGCAGCTCTGATTTGAGAGTCTCTTTACAGAACAGTGAGCATGCTTCATCAGTGTTCACTCTGCTGTTCTGCCTGTTGCTCTGGAGTGGCTTGTTTATGAATTGCTGCTGACACAGTTGGTCAGACTAGAGCTTTAGCACAGATCACAATCTGTTCTGCTCTGTTCTGTTCTGTTCTCCTCTTTTCAAACTTCCTCTGTTATATTCTGTTTTCTCCTCTCTTCTTCTCTATTTTCTTGTTTTTTTCTGCTTCCTTCCCTTCTCTGCTTAATGTTCACTGGTTTTCACCTCAAACTCTTCTCTTCTCTTTTTTTGGGTACCTTTGGAGAAGAAACTTATGCAGAAACACCAAAACAATGAGAACACACCAAACTCCTCGCAGACAGTGACCCGAGATGGGATTTGAACCTCTGTTATATACTCTTTTCTTCGCTCCAGTTCTCTTTTGTTCAGTTCTGACCCTTCCATTCACATTTCCTTTCTCCTCTTCTCTCCGCTCTTCTCCACTCCCTCTTCTTTTTTCCTCCTCTTGTTTGTGTTCTTCGGGGTTAAAGCAGCACAAACACATCAGAGTCTACCAGTGTGCCAATGAAGAGAGAGAGAGCGAGAGAGAGAGAGAGAGAGAGAGAGAGAGAGAGAGAGAGAGCGAGAGAGAGAGAGAGAGAGAGAGAGAGAGGATTTGAGAGTCTTTTGGAGTTAATGGTAATGCATGTGGATAAAAGCCCTGTGTTTGTTAGTGTTTATTCACTAAAATGTGCTCCATAAGTAACTGGACTGTGATGTTATTTGTGGTTGCTGATTTGGGACTGACCTCTCGCAAATTGGTTTTGAAATAATAATGTTAAAGAGCAGAACGCAGTATGTAGTAATGGGTAGGTCAGGTTTGAGTGGACCACAGGAATCACATAGAGACCATATTCCTTAGAGACCAATGTAACTGGACAAATATAAATCATTTCTATTAATCTGAATAGTCCATTCTCTTCTCTTCTCTTCTCTTCTCTTCTCTTCTCTTCTCTTCGATCCAAAAATAATTGGGAAAGCAATACAATGTTAAATACATTTATTGTTCATTTGTAAATCTTTGCAGTTAATGAGTGCCAAAGTTCTGAGAGCCTGGAACATCACACAGTCCAGTTGATGCCATCTCTGGTGATGCTCTGCCAGGCCTGAAATTGCAGCCAATTTATGTCACAGCTTGTTTCAGTAGCTTTTTCATCTTCAGTAAGCACTCAAATTCTCTCATGCCAGCATATTTCACACATGGCATGGTGTTCTTTCAAGCAGTTTTGACTTGGTAACAATGTCATATTTACACACCATTGTTTGACATCTTTTTGATATATCAGAAACACAGAGCTACATCAGTGGGTGAGTAAATCCATGTTGTAAATCCACTAATGTATTCTTTTTTTTGCCTGGGTTTTCAGAAAAAAAAAATAGTGCTAATTTCTGTGCTCCCATTACATTCAGCTCCCTTAATAGTAGAAGTACATGACATGGCCAAGGTCATCCGTGATCACAATTCATTTATTTATAGTAAAACAGCATAATCATTGTGTGAGTATGTAATTTATGATGATGAATATATCAATAAATTGTGCGTGTGTGTGTGTGTCACAATTATAGTTCAATAAGTTCAGCTGTTGTCAGGAGGTGCAGTGTGTGAGAACCATTCAGAAACCCGATGGCCTGTGGATAAAATAGTTTGTCTGTCTTGCTGTCCTGAACACTTCTGTAGCATCTGCCTGATGGTAAAATTGTGAAGAGTCTGTGTTAGGGATGTGAACTGTCCCTGGCCCTGCTGTTGGCCTCCATGATTATTCTGGTGCAGGAAACATCCTGCACTGTGGGGAAGGCTGCTCCTAAGGTGGACTGTGCAATTTTGACCACTCACTGGAAAGCATTCCTGTCCTGAGCAGTGTGTTTTCACTTGACTACACTCTGTAATTGTAGAACTACAAAGTGTTCCTATATGGTCAGTGGAGCTGATGTGCAAAAACAAGGAGGTGACTATAATATATGGCTAATCAGTATATTGTGCATCTGCTTGCTTCCTTTATGAAAAAAAAAGAATTAGGTGTTGTATCTAACTGCTTTAACTGGAGAGCAAATATATAAAATGTGGTCTTTGGCTCTGAGGCCAAGTTTAAATGACAGAAGATGTTAGGTCAGATTATTTTAGTGATCAGATCTGTCTGATACTAAAGCAGTATGCCACTAGAAACATGCAAAATACCCTCCAGTGATTTTAACATTTGCTAAACCTAAATAGCTCAGTAAAACCAAAATGTGACATTGTTTTTCTGGTAATGTCCTCCCCAAGGCCATCATGAGCCCTCCCCAGGGACTCAGAAATTAGTTGGACATGTTGGGATGTAGAACACACACACACACAGAATAAAAGAAGAGTCTGTCACACTCATGGAATTTATTCTATGCTTTAATAACAGCACCTGTTTAAGAAATAGATAAGCACAAGGTGTCCATTAAATGGTAAATGAAAAGAACAATTCTAACTAAATTAAGCCTAAACAGATCTGTGTTAGTTATATTTACTCATGTGTTTTAAACAAAGCGTCAAGCTTTGGATAAAGTGAAACCAGCAGGAAATGCTTAAATAATATTTAGTTTGACAGCATGAAACACAGAATCACATTATGAACATCTACCATCCATCCACCCAGACAATGAAGCCAAATATACTCTCTTAGGACTCATAGAATTGGATGGCTGAGGCATCTCTGGGGATCAACCCGGCAGTCTCCAATGTTTAGATAAAAAGGCCACTCAGGAGCTCCAAATGTGAAGTGATTAAAAGAAATATGAATTTTGCTACATGTAAACTAATACATGGACAGTCACTGCATGACAGGCAGCTTCATCAAAATACCCCAAACACACCAGCTGGATTAGTCCCGTGTGGATGGAATGCTGCTCTGGTGGTAGTAGAGTACAGTTTGTCCATGGCACTTTACACCATGTATAGGTATGTGTCTTCTGGTCTGCTTAGTCACTTTAAGTGTCACAGTAGCAATAGTGTAAGCAAAGGAACAAAGACATCTCTGTCCTTCATAGCTTTCTCTAGCTTCTCCTGGTGATTCACAGGTGTTTCTAAGCAAACTGGGAGATATCAGTCCTCCAGCAAGCCCTGGGTCCCCAGGTCCCCTCTCAGTTGGTTGTGCCTGGTTGGATTTTTTAAAATTTTATGTGGAATGGACGCTTGAAATCAGCACTGGATCAACCCTGTATAATCCCAACACACAGAATAAGAATCAGGACAGCTCTACAAGAGACACAGACTTGGGCTTTTTCCTGATGAACAGTCATTGTTCCATCTGACATGCAGAGTGAACTTAAAAAAAACACTGCCAACAGTCAATTATTAACTGCACTGTAGAATGTTCTAAGATAAGAGAGAGACTAAAATCCCCCCAACAGCTGCTTGGCCCAACATGAAAACATTATGACTTGTCCTGGTCTTTACTCTGACTGGTCTTTACTGTGACTGTTAGCTGGTGCCAAACAAGGGCCTTTGAAGAAGTTGTGGAATATGTGGCTGTTTCCTTAAGGAGACTTTTTAGCAGCAGCAAGCCACCCGCTTTTAAGGTGTGACAACATGGCACATGGCCTTCTTTGGAAAATAAAGCAGGCAAATCTAAGGGGCTAATACAAAGCAGAAGTGCCGTTTGAATTGACAACATTTCCTTTGAGCACTTTTGGTGTCAGTGGGGTTCTCACGAGCTAATGTTCCCGCCCGGAGCTTTATTTATTTATTTATTTATTTATTATGAACTCAACAGACCCTAATACCCATGAAGACAGCTGATGCCTTTCGGCTTTTATGTGTTCGGCGGGTTCAGATCATATTCACCTTAAATGTCCAAACCCTGAGAGTGTGAAAGTCTCAGTAATGATGCCTGTGGGATTACTGCGGAAAAGCCTATGTCTCTGTGGCAGGGAAAGCGAAGGAGATTCAGCTGATACGATGCCAGCCACCTCCTTCTTTCTCACTCACTGGTATTTACTCTCATGTCTTGGCAAAAATGGCTTTTTTTTCCCTGTCTATCACCAAACAGCCAAATAAGCTTTTATGTTGGCTCGAAATTGTGTATCTGTAACTAAGCCTTTGTTGCAAGATTCTCAGCTCTCCTTGGCTTTCCCTTAATGGCTGATTTAGACATAGAAACGTGCTCATGTTCTAGTGCAATACATTTCTGCACACAGCATTAAAAATTACACCATGGACTTCAGGCAAAAAAAAAGTGTTAGCAGCAGCTACAGCATAATATTGGCCTTTTTTTTAATATCCAATTTTCTCCCCAATTGAGTCGTTTCCATTTCAAGCCTCGAGTCAGGTTTCACCCCAATTATAGGATGCAGCCAAGCCAGGAGGGTGAAGACCAGCTCCTTTTTGAATGCCAATAATGGACTATCGTTGAACAGCTCAACATGCTTGAAAGAAAGCATGAAATGAAATGGGACACTCCAGAGGATTTGCAAATGAGTCTAAGGTCACCATGCCCAAAGCTAAGTGTCAGCTAGATGGGTAAAGCTCTCCAGCATTGAACTGTGTGTGCCATTATATACAACATATCTATTCCTTTGGTTCAGAAGCAATATTGAATGAACAGGTGTCCAGATACATTTGGCCAAATTATGCATGCGATTACTAAGAAAATTAGACATCATAAATAACAGCTTCAAAGCCATTACATAGCATCCAGTCAGTATTAATGACATGAAGTAGGTGCTTTTTTGTAATTTATTTCACTCTTTTGTCCTTTGAGATTGAAAGCCACATAAATGCATTCGCAATTGGCAAGATGACAAAAGTCAAGCACCTTCAGCTCTTATCTGTTAATGTCACTGAAGGTACCCTGCCACGTTATGAAACCTGGGTCAACGAGGAGCAAGTTTGCTGTTCTGCATATGTTAGAGATATGCTGCTGTTTATTGTCTGTTGTTCAACTGCAATAAAATTAATATTTATATATTTAATATAGTCTAATATATGGCATGTTTTTTTAGGCCACTGAATTACACAGAAAAAGAAGAAATATTGTTGTATAAAAGTCTAAAGTCTAAATTTTAATCCAAAAATTTGTAGATAGCTATACTAATATATACACACATATAGTTTGTACAAAATTAATATAAAAACATTGATCAACAGAATAGGTTGCTCTGAAGCAGCTGCACATAAGCTTCAAGTCCTCACACACTGTATAATATGTCAAGTGGAGAAGTATAAAACCACACATTATTTGGATGTGGAGTAGTGGAGCTGCATTAGGAGTGATGTTTTTAGAATGAACTGGAGTAGCTTTTCTGACATAGAAATAGACATTCTGACCTAATTTCTTTGTGAGTGAATGCAGTCAAGTGCTCACGGTAATGTTCCAGTATTATAAAGTGAACATAGAAGAGTTGAGGTTGCTGCATCAAGAGGGGCTTCCTAAAAATACATTTAATTTCAGATGAAACACTGGGTGAGTCAGACAGTTGTGGCCATATAAAAATACAGGTTAGTAGGTTGTAAAATAATGGCAAAATCTAAGCACACTCCTTGCTGGCTCAGTCACAGAATTTTTCTATTGCTGCTACATTAATAAAAGTGGAATGTAAATTTTGCTGCCAGCTGTCCAGCATCATAATGTATATGCAGGATTAGAAATTCCTTTGTGACATTTATTTCTGCAGCTAACATATTACTGCAGATGTACCACTGTGGCTGACCTGAAATTCAACAGTGCTTTAAGTTGCCATTTTACTGTCGACTCATAAATAAGGCACAGATTAAATACTAAGAAACAAAACCAAGGGTGTGCTTGTTTCTGCCACTTGCTGTTGACTGGCATTGGCGTATGGCCTGTGGTGTTCCAGTGCTAAGGAAAGGGATGTAATTAGATGTCATTCTAGGAAGGAGTGCTTTAACTTTTACTTCGAAGGTGTTTTTATTTCTAAAGAGTGTTTGTGTTTATAAATGTCCATTTACTGTATCTTCTTCTCTTGGGCTTCTATAACTGGAATGCCTTGGAGAAGAGTGGAGTTAGAGATGGCAGTAGTTGAAATTTTCTGAGTGAATCGACTATAGAACTTTCAAGTTCAAGTGTATTGCTCAAGGGCACAACAACATGGCTTTGATTGTGAAATCAAAGGTTTGAATAACAAGGTTTCCCTGAATAAGGAGCTCTTTCAAGGGGAATAAATAATTTATTTTGGTTTTAGTACTGTTTCTAACATGTCCTTGCTGACTTTCCTTGTGAACTGAAAGTGCATATACATACATTATACCAACTGCCAATACAAAAATGCCTGGAAAAACAAGAAAAAACAATATATTCAAATGAAAAGCACTTGCTCTTGGCTAGGTTGGCTTCAGTGAGCTGATTCACTAATCTAGCAAACTTTTCAATGCAATACACGTTTCATAAAGTTCAGTAGGATGGTACTGCTTTTGGCTGGGGCTAGCCTTGGTGGGCAAATTAGCTAACAAAGTTAGCTAACTTTAAAATGCTGGTCAGTTTTGAGTTCAATTAGGTGACACGCACTGAGCTGATACGCTAGCTTAGCACACTTTTAAATGTCATCACTTTTCTGAGATATTTTAGCAAGATCTACATTTTGTCTGGTTAAAGCATCAAAGGTTCAAAATGCAAAGTTTGATAACCTTGTTTTTTGTAGTTGCTATGGGTTATGGTAAAATAGCTAATTGAATGGTTTGAAATATGCTTTTAGAAGTATTAAAAGGTATCTGGTACCTCTAAAGCTTTGTCCACTCCTTTTTCAAGTTTAAAATGTACCCAGATCAGATTGTGATAATGTTTTGTTGCCAAACTCTCCATTTATGCTGACTTATTATCCAGCGTTCTAGGACTATACTTCAACCATTGGAAGTAATGCTCCATAAAGAAAGAATACACACAGTCTGAATGGTCTCATTCATCTTTGGCACAGAGAGAATGATATCTGTTTTTCCCAAAAAATAACTTGTTTTTATGAAGTACTCCCAAAGTCCTGTGGTTATACTTATCCTAGTGGCATGCAGTTTCTCATGTTATTCCATCTGAGGGTTCAAAGTCAGACTCATTCAACTGTGATTTCTGCCTTGCCCTTCACAGACAGATGGTACATGGCATAAGATCTAAATAATTTTCAGTCTTGCATTAAGAAAGTTGTTTTTTTAATTATTATTTTATAAGATATTCTCAACTGATGTTTGGTGGAATGTGCTGAGCACAATGTAAAAGTGTAGTTTAAGAGAATGAACAAATCACAGATGCTTTAGGTAATTTTGCAAAGAAATCCCTACTTCTCCATTTGTACATAATACACAGTTAGTGGTTCCATCCAGCAGTGAAAATGTCATGTGGTGTCTGGCTTAACATGTCTTAGGAAGCCTGTGTTAGCCTTCATACTCCTAACTTGGTAGCACTGAGTGATAGAGCAGACCTAGCAAGTTCAGGTAATAGGCAAAAGCTAAAGATCTAATGAGAAAACTGGCTAAACAAAGAAAAAAACATGATAAACATACAATATATATATATATATTCTGGTTTCAAACAAGGTGTTTTGTGAATTATCCTTCACCTTATACACAGAATGGATTTGTCTGTACTTTTATGTCCCAAGTCACAGTCAACAAAAAAATCATAAATTGTCTGCACATCATATCATACAACACACACAGAGAGAGAGAGAGAGAGAGAGAGAGAGAGAGAGAGAGAGAGAGAGAGAGAGAGAGAGAGAGAATGGATGGAACAGATATGGGACTGCACTTGTTAAACCAGTGATGCATGTAATGTTGAAATATGTCTGATGTACATTTTTCTCTAATTCCTTCAGCAGGATCATATACAATTCTCTATATGACAATCCTAACAGCAGTTTCTGGCCTAAAGTTTGGCTTCAAGTATGTTTCACTTTCTCCATGGTTTTATTTCAAATGAATAAGTAAACAAAGGACCAGAAATGTATTGATTTTTCAGAACAAACAGGATTGAGATAAAGGCTGAATTTTCTCTTAAATAATTTTCTGTGCTGTTATATTTTAAGTGAGTTCTCCATTGCATTTTTAAACGTGTCTGAACTGTTAGAGCACTTTTGAAAGTGATGCCATGTTTGCCAGGAGCTGGATTCTGAAATTAAAGTTTATGATTTGTGTGGTGCAGTATATTTTATATATCCATGGTCTAATAAATGCTAATACTGATGAAAGTTTATTCTAAAGTTCTAAAAATACATTTCTATATAAATGAATAATAACAAGTAATATTTGATAGTATTAATAATGTTTTTTTTTCTTTTTGCATAAGCTCTACAAATTATCAAAATATTTTATGTTTTTAATCGCTATTCAAGACATAGTTAACTCTAGAGACTGAAGAATTCCTATTAAAATTCCAGGCCGGCAGGTAGTGTCGCAGTCACGCAGCTCCAGGAACCTGGAGGTTGTGGGGTCGATTCCCGCTCTGGGTGACTGTCTGTGAGGAGTTGGTGTGTTCTCCCCGTGTCCGCGTGGGTTTCCTCCGGGTGCTCCGGTTTCCTCCCACAGTCCAAAAACACATGTTGGTATGTGGATTGGCGACTCAAAATGTCCATAGGTGTGAGTGAATGTGTCTGTGTCACCCTGTCAAGGACTGGCGCCTTGCTCCCAATGATTCCAGGTAGGCTCTGGACCCACCGCGACCCTGAACTGGATAAGCGGTTACAGATAATGAATGAATATTAATATTCCAACATTGAGATATGAAGACGTGTTTTACTTGGCTAGAAGATAAAGAGCTTCTTTTACAAAACTTTATGACTTCATTGGCTTTTCCTGTAAATAAAGCTTATATGAGAGTTTCCCATTACATTTCTCATAAGTTTCATCAGCTTAAGACAGTTCAGTAGTCACGTATCATCTGAGCCAAGGGACCAGTCAAACTGGCACTGATCAGTGGGATCAATGTATTCCATGCTGAAATTAGGAATAGTTCCTCTTTCTTCCCAGCTGCCACTTTCTACAGTTGATGCCAGAGAAAGCAGATGCCTTTTGGCCATAATGAATGCATCAATAATGAAACTACCATCTGTTTCCAGGGTGAATGAATGACTAGAATTGCACTACATACCTATGTAACTATAGTAGGCTTTCTTTATCATTTCTTTGTTTCGAATATTGAGACATGGTGACATGAATCTAGAATTACAGAGATTGTGATTGGCTCAATTCTGTGAACTTTGGTACCGGTCCTCAGTCATGCCATTGCCAATTTAGATCAGGAGTCCAAGACCGCTCATTTGGCCTCAATCTCTCTGAGTAGGAAGAATGACCCTGCCTTTGTTCCATCTTTCAGCACAGTGCAAGCCTGTGTAGGCAATGATAACGTAACAGACCTAGCCTGTTAGTTTTCTCCTCTAAGTGTGTCTTGCTGTTCAGTAACTTTTTGTTAGCATCAGTTTGAAAATGCATCAGCATCACACTAAATTAAAGATCAGCCACAATATAAGTCCAAATTTGACACAACAAAGCCAGAAATGTGATGAGCAAAAACAAAAGGTCACTTAATTCAGGAAGTGGATCTAGCACTTCCACATTTCCAAAAGACCTCCACTATATTTGTGAACAACAACAATAGCAGCTAAGTTAGTGTTAAAATAAGCCAAGTTGTCACTGATGTATGGTGTGGCATCATTCATTGTCTGGAACCACTTATCCAATTCAGGGTCGTGGAGGGTCCGGAACCTACCTGGAATCACTGGGCGCAAGGCAGGAACACAGCCTGGAGGGGGCGCCACTCCCCCACAGGGCGACACACACTCAAACATTCACTCACATAGGGACACTTCTGAGTCACCAATCCACCTACCAACATGTGTTGGGGATGGTGGAAATCTACATGGACACTGGGAGAATGCACCAAACTCCTCTCAGACTGTCACCCGGAACTGGGCTTGAACCCACAACCACAGGACCCTGGAGCTGTGTGACAGTGATACTGTCTGCAATCATTAAACATTAAACCAGTATTTACAGTCAGTCTTGTAAATCAGAGGAAAGTCTTTAATTATAAAATATTCCAATAATTTTTGTGTTCTGAGCTGAGAGGGAAGGTTCTATAATAAACCTCAGCTAGCAAAATAACATGGGATATTATTTATGCCTAAGCTGTTATTTTTTAAGGTTCCAAAAATCAATCATGGGATGTCTTTTCTTGCAGCATGCTATAACCAAAACTGGACCCTATTTGATTATTGCTGTAAGTCCCCTACATGCCATTCCCTTATATCCCCTAAATGCCATAAATTATGGCATGGACCAAAACAGAACATTTATATATGTTGAGAGGACATCACCTCCTAGCTATTTGCCAATCAAATACCATCAAGCCCTCACAGAAATGTTCCAACATCTGGTGTATGGCCTTCCCAGAAGACTAGAAGCTGTTTTTGCAAAAACAAGGGACAAACTATGCGGTAATATGGTGCCTGGGGGTCAAATTACAAAAAAAAAAAAAATTCATATTGTTCTTAAACTTTAAAATGAAAATACTTTATTTAAAAGTATAAAGATTTCATTTCTGAGATTTCCTTTGGTCTATTTAACATGGTTTCACACCATGACAAAGAGGAAGGTTGTTTTCTGTGGACAGTGGCAATATTCATTCATTCATTCATTCATTGTCTGTAAACGCTTATTCAGTTCAGGGTCACAGTGGGGTCGGAGCGTCCTGGGAATCACTGTTTGTAAGGCGGGAACACACCCTGGAGGGGGCGCCAGTCCTTCACAGGGTGACACACACTCACACATTCCAGTGTCAATATTATGCAATGTGAAAAGTTTTGTTTTTTTTGTCATGTGATCTTTTGTGATATATTTTGTGATATTACCCCTAAGCTCAGCTCTCTTTGCCGTATTTTAGTTTAGCCTCACTTACCTCTACTAACAACTTCTTTTAACTCTTTTCTCAGGTGGAATTGTGAAGAACCTTTTGGAAGAAAGATGAAGGTTTACAATAGCTCATTTGAACTTAGTTTCAAATTCCTATTTATATCATGTCTCCCTTTAGATTTGATGATCTCACTCTTCCCCCAGTCTTATTGATGATGAACGAGTCAGTTACATTGCTCTGATTACATTTTAAAGTTCACTGAAGGGATGAAAATGTCACCCTCCAGACTGACACCCACACATTCCCTTTGAAAGCAGAGTATTCTTGATAAGAGAAGCTTAGCACTCAGCAGGAGTGAGGAGAAAGGCAATGAGCAGCAAATGGCTGACATCTCAGTGAGCTTTAGTCGTTTGTTTAAAGTGAGTGCATCACTTCAGTAAATGATCATATGAAAATATTAAATTACATGTTTTGCTGATTGTCTGGGTGAAATAAATACACATTATATAAAAAGCACATTTGAATAAGGCATTTTCTAGATATTGAATGCCCAATTTCTATTTGTGCTATTTATCATATTAAACAAAAGTAAACAATAGTAAATAAAAAACAAATCATCTGTAATAAGACTTCTGTGTATAACCAATTATACAAGCATTGGTGCTGTGTCTCGGCGATGGCTCAGCCATCTATGTCCAGGAGTCAAGGAAATTAAACTGGCCTTGCAATCTCTTTGTGGGAAGGATGGTGCTCAGTCTCCTACCTCTCCTCAGCAAGCTACTTGCCAATGCAAACATTTCTGGCTGATCTGGGCAGTAGGTGTTCTCAGTAGAGGTAAAAAGCAGTGGGTGAATGTCTCATACATGCTCTGTGCTCTGACTTGTTGTTTCTACCATATATAGTTTTGGAATAGTTACCAAGGTCCTTAATGAACAAGCACATTTAGCCCAGTTTTTCCCAGTTCTGCATGCATAGACAATACTGCTTGGTCCTTCACTCCTCGACCTGAATGCTTTAGTCCCTAGCCCTGTGGTTACCACATGCTATGTCCTTCACCTTATTGCCATTTTTATCAGTAGTTTCTGGGCTTAAAAATAAACTTCCCATCAACATGCTTTAATAAAATTCAATAATATCTACACATTTATTAATTATACCCTCATATGAGCTAAGATAATATTAAAAAAGATTAAAAAAGAAAAAATATATGTATCTAGGTTGCATGTGTCAACAAATGTATTCATATGTACTGTCTCTTTCCTTGATACCTTCAAGCACTTTTAATATGCCCTTCAAGAGGGTGGATTTGGAAGATTCAAGCTCAGATTTTGACTGACAAATATATCTGCTATATTCTAGTTCAAACTAGGATCAAATGAGGCAATATAAAGAACGTACAGACACATTTATAAAATGTGTCACACATGATGAGATAAATACGAGTTTCTGAAATGACTCTAAGGCAAGTTTAAATTAAATAAAATTTTGCATATGTCTCCTGTGGGGAAATGCTATGAGACTCAGACAGGCTGTGATTGGTCTGTTTCATCACAATGAGACTTATTTATGCGTGCAATACACTTGTGTTTTTAAAGCAACCCATAAGCTGTTTTGCCTGCAGTGAGTTCTCACCATAACTCTTCTGCATACTCTCAGAAATAACACTCCCATTTACATCTAGAGACATAATTTTACATAAGCATAAGCATTTGTTATAGTTGTCTTTATTACGTGGATGTTACCTTAATGGTTTTGCAATTCAGATGAAACATTTCCATTATAACAAGGCTTTGTTTAATCAGGTTTAAATGTATTTATGGTAATGGAATTTGGAGAGGATTTTCTATCAGCACAAAGCTTGTGTTTCTGATTGTGTTTACAGTATTCAGAGCAACTCCAATGGACAACAGCAACTAACAGAGATGGAGAAAGATTGAAAATGTATGTTGTTTTTCAGCAGTTTTTTGGCAGAGGAGCACTATGAGTAAATCTTCTCATTATTGAAACATGTCCTCAGGAGTTTGTGTGCTATACTTGTGTCTCTGTGGGTTCCCTCCCGGGGCACTTGCTTCTTCCCACAATCCAAAAAAGTACATGCTAGTAGGTGGATTGTCAGTGTGAAGTTGCCCACAGGTGTGTTTTAGTGTGTGGGTAAGTGTCTGAGACTCTTTGATGGACTGCTGTGTGTTTCTGACTTGCAACTGACAATTCCAGGTATGCTCCGGACCCATGGTGACCCTGGATGGATGGATGGAGGAATAAATAGATGGATGGATAACACAGGGAAGTTTGTTGCTTTTTTTGTGTGTGTTTCATGACCTCTTGCCTGGTCTGTCCATGGTTCTGAGAGCATCAGAAAGTTATTTGTTTGAGAATGTTATATGCATATTTTCTATTTTCTCTATGTCTAGTTTATATTTATGTAATCACATTTTGACAGCCCCACATCCTTTCAGAACCAGTGTTGAGTTGTGTCTTCTCTGTGGGTTTCTTCTGATCTGACAGAACAGAGAGGCTTGATTTTTGCCTCACTTCTCAAAACAGATAGCTACTACTTGTGAGATGGTGACAACACAGCAGTCTACCATTGTCTTGCACGGTTGTTAGGAGTAGCATTTTCTATCTAAATATATTTGGGTTATCTCGGCTCATCAGGAACATTTAATAAACAACAAAAAACACAAATGAAAGATGTGCTACAAGTTTTCACAGTACTGTGTCAAAGGAAATCACGTAACCCAGCGACTCGACAAGTTATTATTGTTCCCTGAACAAGCGACTGATTCAGTTAAAACAAAGACAAAACCTTGTTGACGGCTGAAAAATGGAGTAACTCCTGCAAGGCCACGGCTGTGGTTCCTAAAATTGGGGATGAATTAAACAAAAGCAAGCAAAATTCTCAGAATTAATCTGATTGCAGATGATTTGCACAGTGGTGTTCTTCCAGTTTTGTGTTCTTCCACAAAACTGTCCTCAATGTGTTGGCTGCACCTTCAACTTCCAGTCAAACATTCCAGTCTCGCCTGTCCAATTATACTTTGTTTGATTCACTTTATGAAGTAATTTATTATTTTGACACCTAGTGGCCTGGAGGTCTCAGAGATTAGTCGTTTGATATTCCACCCATCAGTGCATCTCCCCCCAATCAAACACACTGCCACCAGCATCAGTGGTGGAGCCGAACACCAGCATACTCCAAGAAAAGCTGGCCCATTTCTTTTTTTCTTACTTTCTTTCTCTTTTATTTATTGGATTCTGATGCAATACCATTAAACAGTTTTGCTTTTTTGGGGGTAGAATGCAAACTATTCAGATCTGCTACATTAGCTGATATTCACCCATGCTGACCAGTACCATGGGCAATGAAGGAGAGCAATAGAGGTTGCACTACCCACACAAAAAGTGAGAGCAATTGTGCTCTCTAGGTCTCAGCCTCAGATGGGTCAAGGTTAGGGTAAAACATGCAATGTTCAGGTGATAGGGCTAGTGCTTAGATGACTGCTTCACCAAACCAACCCTAAAACCATGTGGGTGACTCAAAGGAGCATAATCTGGTTAATTCCAAAATGCATTATTCATCAATATAATAATCATTTCATTTGTGTTGCGCTTTATGAAAAATTCTTTCTATTATGAAAAATACATAATATTAGGTTTGGTGTTACAAATACTCCTTGTTCTTTTACTGGAGACAGTCTGAATCACCTGCCTAATGGCATAAGGGTGGGCACAGAGGGCCCACAAGCTGCTTGAAAATGTAATAAAGAAAGCATTAGTTCAGCGGCACAACAGCAGAGGCAGCCAAACTCTGGGATGGAGTTCGGAAGCTATTTATATCCACAGAGACATTCTAAAACCTCCAATGCGCACTTACACAGAACACTTGATTAACGGGTAAATTGGGCCTTATATTTTGACAGTTATGCCCCTATTAATGTCCATTAAGTATTAGTACTGATGAAAAGCACCCTGGTCTTATTAAACCCCTGCTCTTCTGTGTAGAGTCTTGATCTTGAGATCCCTGTACAATATGGTCACTTATGGAACAAAAGATTTTAACTCAGGAAAGGCACTTTGGGTTTTTAAAGTATGTTTTGATGCACCCCATTCAACTGTGAGCTTAAGAAAAGAGAGGTGAACTCTGAGCTGGTTGTTTGTAAATATAAAAGGGCTACAAATGCCACTATGCTAAATGCCATGCATCGGTCTTTTTTTTTTAATGCACCTCTGGGGTGTGGAGCAAAGGAGTTGCATTCTGTTGAGTTATGGAGCATAATACATTTGAGATGAGTTGGGATGAAAGAAATCAAATCCTCACAGACGCGACTTGGCAGGAGAAGCTTTAACTGCAGCAAAGAAGAAGAAACTCTCCAGTAATACCTTTCATTTTAGAAGAAATTCTGGATGAGCAGATATCTGAAAAAAATTGAAAAAGAAACTTAGCATAATTTGGATTATACGGCTGCATACACATCACAGCACTTGTTTGTGCTGAACTGGAATTAGTATTTCAGTATTTTGCTATACATGTTGAAAACAGAAAAAACAAAGGATTTGTGTGGAGGTAATCTGCATCTTTCTAATTTGAATGATTACATCATGTTCATATGTTCATTATGGAGGTATTGTCTTCCATTCTCACACTCACTCTTTCTCTCTCTCTCTCTCTCTCTCTCGTCTTTTTTCATTTTCTCTTTGACTTTCTGTCTCTGTCTCACCCTCTCTCTCTCTCTCTCTGTCTCTCTCTCTCTCTCTCTCTCTCTCTCTAAATGCATATATATATGTGTGTGTGTGCATGTGTGTGTGAGTGTTTGTGTATTGCTTTGGTTATTTCAGATGCTTTCATTTCACTCTTGATTATTTTCTTCTGAAACAAATTAGAGAAATTAGAATGAAAACCCACCACAGCAATTCAGTGAGGTCACAGAGTAAATGACAGGGGTCAAGATGACATTGCAATACACACACACACACACACAGAGAGAGAGAGAGAGAGAGAGAGAGAGAGAGAGAGAGAGAGGGATTGTGAACTTTACCAGAGATATCATAAAGTATTAGGCAGGTCAGTGATGGAAATTAATGGGAAAGTTCAAATCTGTTATGGGGGGAGCATGGCCTGTACTACTTTTACATAAGGAGCCATCAATCTCACTGGTAGAGTTGCAAGTGGGAAAGTCACTCTGTTGCCTTGGAGATATGTGCAAAAAAAAGATATATAGTGTCTTTGATCTCTAGATCTATGTATGTAAATATTTTACCAGCGATTTCAAATATGATTCAGAACTATTGCATGGTATCATTTTTCATTTTAACGCCCATAACAGATAAGAGCATAGCATGAATAGCAGCATAATTTGTGTCCTGCAGTGCCTCCCCTGGGACTCTGCTGAATAGCAGGCTGAAATTAAATAAATGCAAGGAAAATTAAAATTAATCAGATTATAGCCATTGTGGACAGTGCTGCTTTGTTCTGTGGCTTTTAGTTGTAGATTTGTAGATCTTTCTCCATTCAAGGAGGTAACACTCTGGTCTTGTGTGAGAAATAACTGAACACAGCCCACCACTGAATTGAAAGGCTTTCCTAAAGAGACTTTGATTTAACCATGTTGTAATTCAGTTCAAATTACCAGACTCTAAGGTACACAATCATCCAAGCTCAATTTTTGTAAGTCAGAACATCATTAACTTGTACTTTTTCTGTCATTAAAGTTAATGCTTGCGCTAATGCATGAGTAACCTTTTTCAATAAGGTGTCCTGAGTACATAATACATCTCCATAATGAATCTGTTTGCCCGTTCCTCCTTCAGAATGTTCAATAGTGTCTGTGGCAGTGATAAGACTTTGAGCTTCTTTTAAATAAGAACAAGTTTCCGTTTGAAGAGAAGGATTAGCCTGAGGGTTAGCTGCTCAAAGAAGTTATAAACAGAAGGTAGTCTTTTACAACTTATGTCTGTTTGCTTTGTTTACACCCAAAGTTTGCAATATCCATTTTTGGAGATGCATTTTAAGGTCAGTTTTTCATTTTGAAAACAACATATTTTCTTTACTTTGAGGAGTTTTATTGTCAGCAGTGTAATAAAAACTAAACAAAATGCAAATTAACAGCATTTGCTTCAGTTTAAAGACAACTCCATTGACAATAAATTTATTTATATGCTTAAAGATGTCATGTCATGAGTAAAAATTGCAGTCAGCTCCATGAACATTTCGGCTTTGAAACGTCATTGTTGCAAAGACAGTGTCAAACTAATTCAGATATCCAGGCTTTTTCTGTAACACTTTACTTATACTGCACTGTCGCATTTATATTTTCACAGTGGAAGGATGAGCTGAAACACCTGTAGAAATGTTTTTATTCATACACGCTTTAGTATGGCTTTTAAAAGTCACATTTTCTGTGTATCTTTTCACATTTTGGAAACTTGCTCTATGGATCAACGTCTAAAAAAGATTGTCTAAGAAGTAAAACTTTCCGCTAAGAAAATTCACTTGTTTAATTTCTGGTCTTGATTCCAAAGCTGGGTTATTGAAACCTGTTTCATATTCATCAGAGAGAGAGAGAGAGAGAGAGAGAGAGAGAGAGAGAGAGAGAGAGAGAGAGAGAGAGAAATTGAAAAGCAGGGGGGTTCATGCTTCATGCACATGTAAATAAGTTCTGTGAAAGTGCTGGTTGCTGATATATTTTAATGACTGCAGTGCTATGCTCAGGATGGGACTGGGAGTTAGAGGGTGTGTGAACATACAACACTGGCAGAGCAGAAAGCTGCAGGATTGTTGGAGTGTGAAGCGAGAGAGACAGGAGGGACAGATTGTTTGTACAGGTGTGTATGAGTGTAGTGTCCTGCGTTTATTTAATGTCTTGTTAATTAATCAACTGCACAAATGGCCGTTCCCATATATTAAAGACTGAAATGTCAAAGCTTAATTACCTAGAGCAGCTACTGAACCCAGCACAGATGCACTAAGGCACTGTGGTGGATGTGATGTTATTAAAATTTATTTTAGATGCATTTGCATTATAATACAGCCAAACAAATCAACACACCTCTCTGTTCAAGAGTTCTGCAACGTGGTCAAACGTGGGTACATTCATAATGGAGGTGCCTCTCTGATGTTTATAACTATTATATAAAGATGTTATATTGTGATCTTTGGACAACATGTTTGCACAAATCCTTTGCTATTTCACACTTAGCATGAACATGAAAGGACTGATGGGTGAGGGGGAGAGAGTAAGGGCCATCCTACCCACCAATAGAGAGCAAGGCCAGTTAAGACCTCTTAAACTCCTGACTGCAGATGGTCACATACAAGATGCTGGTCAAATCAAAACATTCAAACCATGATGTCTAACTGATTGTCTCTTAGTTTTACTATTGTTTTTTACACTGATTTCGTGTAAACATTGGCTTGAATATCAAATGGCCCTTTGTTTGTATGTAGTGCACCACAGTCATCATTTATTTACGTCTTCTATATGCAAATAGACAAAAAATGGTATACGATGATTAGTACATATCTAATGAAAAGGAGCACAGCACTTGTACAAAGAAAACTCCTGTCCACTGGTAGTGCTCTTTCCTTAAATGTCTATGAGTCTGACATGAACTCCAAGACAAGGGGAGAACATTGCTGTGATGTTTGATCCTTATGGTATTTTGACCAAAGCATTTCACAGACAGAATATGTCACCTTTAAGACAGATACAAATTAATCTCAGTGTCCCAGAGATACATTTTGGGATATTGTCATAGCTATACATCTTTAACTAGATATTTAGTCCACTTTTCAATGTTAAAAATAATTGCTGTGACCTTTGTAGGGCACTACATAGTAAGTAGGGAATTTCCATTTGAAACTTAGCCAGAATGACCATGCAACATTATGAAAATGTCAGCATAGTAACAGTGGGGCTCAGCTGTACAGTAGTTATTTATATATGGATGGATATAGAAATTTGAGATGAAGACTGCACTGACAATGAGTGTTGGTCTAATTTATTTCAAAAGGTGTTATGTTGCTGAAATAGAATAAAATAACCATTTCTGACCAAAGACAACATCACGCAGTGATATCACACACACACTGTGTAATCAGTCTCAGGTCTTTGCGGGTGTACCTATACGATATTGATCATCTAACAGACAAGTCTCCCATGGGTCGTATTGATTAGTTTACTGATTGATGTTCTGGAGCTCCATCACATTACGACAATAATTACAGAGTCAACTGTGACACACACACACACACACACACACTGGAAGGGCCTGACCATATATTAGTCTGGCAAGGGCACGTCATGGTGTATTACTCAGGTCCAGATGGATACGGCTGCCTCATTTTATTCGGAC
The DNA here is from genome assembly GCF_029633855.1 of Hoplias malabaricus. Classification (NCBI taxonomy): domain Eukaryota; kingdom Metazoa; phylum Chordata; class Actinopteri; order Characiformes; family Erythrinidae; genus Hoplias; species Hoplias malabaricus. The sequence continues at coordinate 46,509,049 of NC_089819.1, forward strand.
ACATCCTCTGATAAACTCAGTCTGTAATCACCACAAAAGCAATGATGCACTCTTTATCTCCTGCTTGAAGACTGTGATTAGAGCTGGGACTAAAAATGACCAATGGGTAAAGTACCCATGTCCTGATTTAACTCAGTTTTCTCTCCACTAGCTGCCTTTTTTATGTTACTAACAGACTCTGTTGGCTATAGCTTAAAGGAGCACTAGGTAAGATTTGGTATTTTTGCTCTTGGACAAACCAGGTGCAGAGGGACATTCAATTTTACAGCGCTGTTCTATAATCAAGGGAAGTGGTTTCATAGTGCAGTTTCTGCATTGCTAAGCCTGAAGATAGAGCAGCAGATAGAGGTGTTCCACTGCAGTCCTTCAGTGAAACCATTTTGTGTTGGAGTCAATGGAATGGCATTAGTAGGTGGTTTGCTCTTATTTGCTGTAGTAACACCCTCTGCTCAACAGAGTTTCCATTCGAACATGATAATTAGTTCTAGATCACACATGCCACTCCAACAAATTCCAAGTGATGGGGAAAAGAGAGGGTCATCCTACCTACTCAAAGTCAAACGTGACATGCATTATAGACCTCATTCATTTGCCCTGCCCCCTGCCTCTCCCAAGCAATAGTTCCACACCCCCTTAAGGGGTGCACCTCCCAGTTTGGGAGCCACTATCACTACTACTTCCATACAGTAGACTAGAGTTCACTTCTCAGCTCAGGCAGGAATATTATTATTATATTTATATATTATATATAATTACTATTAAAGGAAGAGTCATTGCACAGGACACTACATTAACCTGCATCTGTAACAGTAAGATGGTCTGGATAAATTCTGTAAATGTAAATATTTGTTTGTGTTTATGCAGCATGTCTGACTGTATAATGCCCTCAGCTGCACTCTGAGATGTTCAGCGGTGTCCATAGTGTATCATTCCTCAGCAGGGGCAGAGCTTGTTTTTTCATGGCCACAGTGGGGTTGTAAGCCATGATTAACTCTGGCCTGTGAGCTCAGTGTGTGTGAAATGTGGACAGTACAGTGTGAAAACTGAGTTAATTAACCGACTATTTTTAATTTCTCTCTCTCTCTCTCTTTCTCTCTCTCTCACTCACTCACTCTCTCTCTCTCTGTCTTTCTGTCTGTAGTTCTGTTTGTCTGTCTTTCTTCCCTTGTCTTAGAGACTCGTTATAGAAAGTATCAGAACATTACACTGGGACCTTGAACAACTAGTATAATACTGACCGTAAGAAAAGCAAAGGTTATGGGAGTAGTGAAGCTCGTGGGGGTTATGCTACTCTAGCCAACATTTGGTGATCTTGGGCTCATGTGCAGCTGCTTCAAAGTGCCCATTTTCATTTTAAAGATGGATATATATATATGTATGTATATATTAGGGTGACCAGAGGTCCTCTTTTTTAGACATAAATAAACGTCCGGTATTTTGTTTTCTAGAGTTTACATAGAATTTCGAGAAGCGTTTCGTTCACAAACTAGTCCCGCCCTCCCCTACTCCGATTGGTTCGCTTGAGTGAGAAGGGGGCGTGGTGAAGTAGCCTAAAATTTTCGGATTGCACGTTCTGACTGTAGACCTAAGGTTATTGGTCGATAACATTCTCTGTAAATATTTAATTGGTCAGTCAGCACGTCAGTAGTCCTTGTTTACGTCAGGCAAAGCTCATGTACCTACCCTCATCTCGAGCAGCTATGCCGAAACGTAAATGTAAGTTCTCGGGTGAATTAAAATAGAAATGTCCATGTTTTGTGTAGCAAATAAAGGTGTAAAGGACCTAAAAGCACACATGGGTTCAGCTAAGCATACAACGGCAGCGAAGCGAATGGCTTGTTTACATATATATATATATAAACAACTTTTTCTACATGTAGCTGAATTCACTAGTTATAAGGAATGTGTACCAACATATGGGAACAAAGCGTACTAAGGACCGGTAGAAGCTTGGAAACTGTGGACAAATAGAACGTGGACTGGTGTGAAGTATACCGCAGATCACAGAGCGCTTCAGCTCGTTTGTTCTTTGTGAACTACCACATGGCTCAGTGCCCTATATATTCAGTAAATAGGGCCTCTGTCATTTCTCCTGCCCACCCTGCTGTGACATGTGGCTGTTATTATCTATGCCTTTATTTCTCAGCTGTGATCATCCTCCCCTTACTTTCTCCCACATCACGCAGGTCACAGGAACAGTCAAGACTGATCTGCGCATGTTTGCCCCGGCACCTTTTCAGAGGTAATTCTTTCAGTATTATTATGTTGTATAAAGGCACAGCCACTCAACTGCTCCAAATACAGCTCTGAGACCATTAGTCAGAGCCTGTTGGTATTTGTGTCTGAGGTGAAATCATGTGTGGCGGTTTCACGTGTCCCCAAGCCAAGGTTGCTGATAATGGATCAGTGAAGAGTTCTCTTGGCTCTTATTTGCCCCCTGTTGGACACTATGGGCAGTGACTGGGAAAGATCAACAATGTATCAACAAACTGTTAACACGTTGAAATGAGCCTACAGCTCATTTATTGTTATTAATTACTATGTAATTGCCCTGAAATTATTGTGAGTTAACTGTGAATGTGAACAAAAAAAATCCCCATCACACACAACATTTTTGAAGCTACGTTGATAAGTATTGCCAACATAATCTTCTGAAGCAGCTGCACATAAGCCTAAATTTGGCATACCCAATGCCAAGTGTCAAATAGAGGGGTATGAAAGCCCCCACTATTGGCCTCCGGAGGAATGGAACGGCATGCTCTAGAGTAATGGAGCATTATCCAATACCTCTGTTGTCCCTGATCACACTAATGCTCTCGGTTGAATGCAGTCAAATCCAAAGAAAAATATTCCAACACTATACAGCCTTCGCAGAGGAGTGGATGCAGTTGCTACAGCAAAAGAATTCTGTATTTGTAACCTAGCTGTCAGAAGAAATAGATATACAGCTAAAAGCATTTGTTCATTTAATGCACTTTTTAATGTAATGCTTTATATCCACAATTTAAATCACAAACTGGGTTACTCTGTTGTAAGAATCCATTAGTAACATTTTAAAAACTCACCCCTGACTTTGGACTCCCACTGAAACACCACCTCGCAATTAACAGAGAACAGTGAGAACACCTACACTTAAGCCTAATGTCTCCATTCCCAAAGACAAGTGTCAGCTGGAAGTGTAAAAGCCCCTGAGTTTTGGCTTGAGGAGCTGTTCCGCTGTATTTTCTGGAGTGTAATAATCACTAATATTCTTACAGCTGAATGTAATCAAATCACACAGCAATGTTCCAGTGTTCTAAAGTAAAACCTTCCAATAAAACACTATACAGTAAGAGAATAATGTTCACCTCATTCAACCACTGGATCTGAAGCATTCCGTTTCTCACGGTGTGACAAGGAGAGAGCAACTCTAGAATTCAGACTGCGCGACAACTCAAGTGTTCAAAATTGGACACTCTGAGGCTGTGATGAAGTCTCTCTCAGTGTGAATGTTCCACATCAGACATGAAGAACATACCCTTTATGGCATGTCACATGCAAATCTGAACATTTAGAAGCTCACCATGAAAGAAGAACCCCTGCCCTCACCTCACTACAGTCCATTAGTCACAGAAGAACATGTTCAGGAGCAGCAACTGAGCATTGACCAGTGTGAAATGTAGAATGCTGACAGTGTGGATAACAGCTTCTCCAGTAGCTCCAGAACATTCTGTTGTCCCCTCTTCTGAAAGGATATCAATTTTTGAGTCATGTCTCTGTGATTTAGAGATGATCGCGCTGCTGTTTGGAACAAAGACTCTAGGTGGCAGCAAACCTCAAGCCAAACTGATCCAGCCTCTTTATTCCTTTTGAAAAAGAGAAATATTATTCTGTGGTCATATGTTCGTTAGAAGTTTGTAATGTTGATGGTGGAAAGTCAAGACATGTTTTATATTAGCTACCGAATTAAATGTCTTTGTGTTTAAGTCAATAACTGTTTTTTTTTCTAATATTATTTTCTAAATTTATATTGTAAAATAAAACAAACATGGCATTGTCTTAACATTTTAGTACAGTTTTGTGATTTATTTGATGTGTTTCTGAATATACACTGAGCAGCAAAACATTCTTTCTACACTTTGATTGCACTGCTGTGTCTGATCCATTTATACAAGTGCAACACACACTGACACATCACTACCACATCAGTGTCACTGCAGCACTCACTGAAAATGAGCCACCACTCAAATAATACCTGCAATGCATTGGTCCTGTAGGGGTCCTGACCATTGACGAATAGGGTGGAAGAGGACTATCTATATCTGCAGATAAACTGCAATTTCAACACAAAGTTAACTACAAAGTTAACTAAAAAAAAGTCAGTGTAGCTGATAAAATGGTGAATTTTTGTAGAAACAAAAAGTAATTTTAAAGTTTCTGTTAATGAATGTGTATGCGTTTATCATTGTTTGGAATAAAAAAAATCCTTTATTAATTTACATTTTCCTTTATTAATTTATGTTTAACGTTTTTAAATTCTCCTGAAAATGACTAATTTGGAGACAGATTTCTGTCTAACTGGCTCTTACTGGCCACTTTGTTTGGGGTGCCACACATTAATATCTCATCAGTGATGGTTCAGAGGGAGGACAGATCCACAGTTAGGGGGTAAATTATGCAGAACAAAGGGTGCAGCAGTCCAGGAGCCACTACTCAGAAAAGGAAATATAGAAATAAGAAGTCAACTAAATGTTTTGGGGCTTATTTTTGGGATTAGATTGTAAAATCAAATTACAATAAAATAAAAGCAAATTGTAACTGCATAATTCAGTTAAACAAATAATATTTCTCTGTTGTTAAAATGAATTGTGGCTGTAAACTAAATAAACAAATTTAACATTAGGACCTTTTTATATTAAATAAAGCTTTTTATCATGTACTAAACATAAAGCGAGGGCCACATGATTAGGACCTTGTAAAGGCATTGCTATTTAAAACACAAATCCCACAATGCCCTACACCCGAAGAGAAAAAGGGTTTTTTTATTCTGTTGTTTGTGTGATATTTTGTATATGAGGATCGTGGTGTGTGGTGCTGTTTAAGTGCCTACCATCTGTATATTTCTTTCCCTAAATGTAGTCTTTTTAATAGAGTTCTGTAAAAAGACAAGCCCCAATAAATGTACAGTGTGTGGCTCATGCTTCCCTTAAACTCAGATTACTATAATGCTACTAAAATACTATTCTAAGTACTGTATTTAAAAAGAGAGCATGTTGCCATATGTATCTACAACAGTAGGATAGTATTTATTTTACAGTAACATCCTAGCAACACCGCTTCCAGCTCTTTGTCATTTTTACAGTTGTTGTTGTTGAATGCACATACAGCCAACTTCTGAGAGTGAACTTTGGATGTGTGGATGCAGATCGTTTGGGGGGAAAAGGAAGCCAAGCAAATATTAATACTTTGAAAACTGGTTAATTTTTCAGTTACACTGAATGCTTTTAAGTCTGGTGTATATTTAAATGTTATATATTTTTTGTTTTTGTTGCTGAAACCTGAGCAATTCAAATCTTGTGCATAAAGGCTGTTTTGACTGAAACTAAACTAAATGTCTGCACTGCAAAATTATTTCAATGTGTTATTTTGCTCATGCTTGTAAAAAAAATGCCAGCATTTGCATACATCCTGGCTGTCAGTTCAATATTATAATAACTAATTTGCATTCTATTCTTAGCATGCTATTTTAACTGTTGATTAGTTAAATATCACCGTATATATTCAGTTATTACTAATTTATTATATCAGTAAGATCATCGTAACAGTCTAGTCTTTGCAATCGTGTCGTGGACTGAGACGATGAAGTCTGAGACGATGAAGGGATAGAGTTAAATTAATGAACGGAGCACTCACTCCAAACCTCAATCTGCATAAGTAGAGAAAGTTCTTTTTTCTTTCGTTGTTGACTTTCTTTACGAGAACACAATATCACAAACCACATCATGCCTCCCACGCGAAACTGCGGATAACGTGTGCTTTATCCTGCTCCCTCAAAGGTCATCAGACCAGATAAGACACGCAGGTATATTCAGCTGTAAACAATTAAAGTGTAATTTCAACAAGAGATTTTGTCATTTCAATTTACAGGTTCCTGAAGACTTCCTTTTTGCTGGTGCAAAAGGGAAGTACATCTGTAATGTCTGAAAACAAAAGGATGTGTATATTAAAGATGTATACATAGTTAAGCAGAGTCTCTTTGTGCATGGCAATATTTAATATTACATTGTGCAACACAGTGAAACAAGTCAGCAAACTGTATAATTGTACACATTAGTCGATAGTTTGTTACTTGTTTTGTGTCACTTGTGCAACTTTAGCACTTTTTTTTTACATCTCTGTGTTCTTCAAACTGCAGGTTTGTGTAGGCGGTGTGTGTGTGTGTGTGTGTGTGTGTGTGTGTGTGTGTGTGTGTGTGTGTGTGCGTGCGCGCACCCGTGTGCATGCGTGCCCGCATGTGTGTGTGTGTTCATGCTCTTCTGCATTCATAAGTGGGTGGGCACAATTCCAGTCAGATAATAAACTGATATATTATATTACAATATTTTTTATTATAGTTGCAAAACACGAGTCAAAAAAGAAAAAAGGCAGCAAATAGATTTTAATGGATTCAAACACTTTTCCTCATTGACACTCATTCCAGGAAAAGTTCTGCACAAACCGTAGACCATAACACACCTAAAACCTTCAGACACTGTCTAACCTACAGCACTATCTCTCTGCCCCCTCACAGACCACCCAACTGATTAGGGACGGCCAATACACAATCAGAATTTAATGCTGGATGACTTTATAATGTCGCAAGTGAGTTTAGGAGGAAATTAAGACCACAGGAAATGTGATATTGATGTTTTCGCATGCATATGTGAACTTTGCGTTTTTTACGCCCACATGCGTCAAACAAAAAACATTCTCCAGTGTGTAAATTCCCTGTCTCTAAAAAATAACGCTCTGATAAGAAAGCGCCGGCTCTGCACGTTTCAGTCTGGTTGTAATATGACAGAAAGTGCTGATACCCACTGCATTCTATGGTGTTCACACTCTGTTAATATTTTCATCATCCTGCCATCTTCTGTCTTACCCAAAAACCATGAAGTGTGATGTATATATTTACCACAAAAAAGACATCATAAAGACACAGAAGAACTTATTGCCCTTGGGGAACTGTGATATGGGCATCAGATTACACTCTGCATTACAGAACTGCAGAACTACAGAATTTCAGAAGCAAGAAAAATTGATAAATATAAATATTAGATCCACTTTGACAATCTTTGATGGTTATAATGTTTTGTACCTTGAATGTACCTTCTGTGTATGTGTGTCTGAAGTGTTGTGATCAGCCACAATATTATGAGCACCTTGTTTTAACACTTGCTATCCATTTTAATTCTACAATTACAGACTGTAGTCCCTCTGTTGTTCTGCATACTTTGCTTAGCCCCATTTTGACCCCTGCAGGACCACCACAAGACAGGTATTATATGGCTGGTGGATCATTCTCAGTGCTGCGGTGACACTAACATTGTGGTGGTGTGTTAGTGTTGTGCTGGTGTGTGTGGATCAGACACAGCAATGCTGCTAGAGTGTTTAACCACTGTGCCCCTCACTGTCCACTCTGTTAGACACTCTGTTATTGTTATTCCACCTTGCAGATTTAAAGTCAGAGACAGTAGCTCATCAGTTGCTGCACAGTTTGTGTTGGTTGCCCTATATCAGTGAACACAGGGCGTTACTGGCAGTTGGCTGTTTTTGTTGGTGGACTATTCTCAGCCTAGCAGACATACTGAGGGTTTTGAAAACTCCAGCTGCACTGCTGTGTCTGTATCTACTCAACACCCACTAACACACCACTACTAGATGAGTGTCATAACAGCGCTGAGAATGATCTACCAGCCAAATCATAACTGCCCTGTGGTGGTCCTCTCAGGGTCCTGAACATAAAAGAACAATGCGTATGGGAGCTAACAAAGTATGCAGAGCAACCAGTGGACAACAGTCTGTAATAGTAGAACTATGAAATGCTCCTGTATGGTCAGTGTAGTTCTTTGGAGTAATGGAGTACCATCCAAATAACACTGGGAGTTATAGTGATGTCATCTTACTTCAATGCCTAGAGTCACTAAGGTTATGTGCAGATTTAATATAACGTTAAACAGACATATTTCACACCATGGTTGTATTACCTATTTTGACCATTCATTCATTACCTGTAAGCGCTTATCTAGTTCAGGGTCGCAGTGGATCCGGAGCCTACCCGGAATCATTGGGCGCAAGGCGGGCGGGAATACACCCTGGAGGAGGCCCCAGTCCTTCACAGGGCAACACACACACACACACACTTTTGAGTCGCCAATCCACCTACGAAGATGTGTTTTTGGACCATGGGAGGTAATTCGGAGCACCCGGAGGACACCCACACAGAGAGAACACACCAACTCCTCACAGACAGTCACCCGGAGTGGGAATCGAACCCACAACCTCCAGGTCCCTGGAGCTGTGTGACTGCGACACCTACCTGCTGCACCACCGTGCCGTCCTTCTATTTTTTACCGTTATTTTTAAAATATGAAACAATGTAGGATTAGCCCTGGGCTTATGGTTAGAGAAGAGGGCTTATCGTGGAAAGTAACTTATTCAATTCCCATAATCAGTGAGAAAATTGGGGGTGGCAGGAGTGAAGAAACAGCGTTGTCCTCCTCCCACTGTCTCCTTTGAGCAAAGCACCTACAACCAACTGCTCCCTGGGTGCCAGTAATAGCTGCCTTTAGTGATGTGCAAAGGCATTGTTTAGGTGCTATATGCTTAGATTTGCAAGCTCTGTCTCGTTGATAAACCACACACAAAGTCAAATGTCAGTGAATTTCCTCCCACCAGTCTGCACCTGGGTCGCATTTTATCATCCAAACAATGCTTTAAAAATCTCAGATACTGTAATGAAAGATGGACTTACACTCTGTCCAGGGTGTATTCCTGCCTTGTGCCTAGTGACTCCAGATTGGATCTGGACCCACCGCAACCGGGAAGATGATGTAATGGCTGAGGGTGCAAACTGCTACAGTTTCCACTTTAAATTCTAGATGAACTTTTCATAAACAAGATCATTATTTGATTAAATGTTAATAGGGGTTGAAGATTTCTTTGCCCAAATATTGGCTCTGGCTCAATGCACTGATGAAATAAACGAAGGGCTGGGTGATAAGTCTCTGAGCTGATATTCTTATCAGTTATTTCACGATTAGCTGTGTTTTTATCTGTACAGACATGACTCTAACTGAGCATTAAATGAGGCAAGTTTGAAAAAAAAAAACACTGAGAAAATGAAAATTGTGTTTATAAGTGTGCAGTTCTGTGTAGGAGTGTATGTTTGTGTGTGTGTGTGGCCTTTGTTTTGCGAGTCTCATTAAAAGCAGGTTTCTTGCTCAGTTCCTCTTCTCTGTCTCGAATGCATCTCTCTCTGGCAGCTTTAAACCTGAGGAACACAGCAACTTTCCTCTCAGAAGCTGAGTGCAGAATGTACCGGGTAATTGATGACAAATCCAGATTTGTCCTGCAGCCAGTAGTAGCCTACATGGAGTTAAGAGGTAATTGGTTTAATCTAGTGGTGGGTGGACACATCACTGTAACCTAATTGTTAAATGGAACCACTTCAAAAGAACTTAACAGGCAGATTCAAAATTTGATCATGCTTTTGCCCCAAATCACAAGTCCACACTCCAAACCCACTGTATTATGTTACAGTTCCCACTAACATATGAGATATGACAAAATTAGTAGCTCACTTATTTTATTCTTCTGAAATCAATGTTAACAGTTATAAATGTGTCCCACATTTGCAGTTATATCCTCTCCCTTTCTACCAAGGATGTAAATTAGGATATTATAAAAATGTTTTTAAAGCGTTTTTTAAATCTAAAGCACATTCCTTTAGATTTATGGAGTAATTACCAACCCACAAACTGTGAAATAGATAAGCCAGTCAATTTGTGTGGGCTGCTTCAGTTAGAAAACATGGGATGAAACAAACTATCCTGGTTTTGATCCCCTATAAGGTCTTAAGAGAAATCATTAGAATTGTATTGAAAACAAAAGCTTCTGCACACTGCTTCTTGCTGCGGTGCTCTCAGAGCTGTGGTTCAACCAAAGCTCATTATCATTAAAGGAACAGGCACTCAAACCAGCCATTCTGAACAGTACTGTGCTGTTTGATCCTTCTGATATTTTGATCAAAGCATGGCACACAAGCTTCACAGAGACCCCAGGGAACAGTGTTAACTTACGGAAAGATTTAAAGTATATCATCTTCAAGATTTTAAAATGGTAATTTCCTCATATCACAAGTCAGTGCTTACAGTTAAATATTGTTTGCAGCACCCAAAACTGAATTTTCAGGTTAACTTAATTTACATTTTTTAATCACTACAAAAAATAACTGCTTGAGGTATAATGTAATAGTTTTTAGGAGAATAATCAAATAAATAAGAAAACAAAGTCAGCTGTTTGTTCACACCTTCAGAGCAGCTGATGGAAACAAATGTCTTTTCTGTTTCTTTCATGAAACTTTCCTTAGTTAGCACTAAACCTAACGTCTTTAACTGTTTGACGTTACATTGTAGCTTCACAAAAACTGAATCCCCAACAGGTCCTTTTTTTTCCAAATTAGTTATTAATTAAATCTGTATCTTTTGGACTGGAGAGTGAATTATACATATAGAAACCTCAGCAACATTCACAAACTGCCTCATACTTTCATCAAAAAAGAAGCTAATTCGATTCTGATTTTCTTTGATGAGGGCTCTTTAACGACACATGCACTCAGGTTGTAGCGGCTACATAGTCGTGACGGAGTAAACTCCAATTCCCATAAGTCCCTAGCACTACGCCAGCATGTGCGCACGCGTCTGCAGAGAGAGAGAGAGAGAGAGGGTGTGTGTGTGTGTGTTTGTGCGCGCGAGGTCGCGCCGAGCCTGCTGACGTCACCGCTGGAACTGCCCTGTCACGCGCTGTTAGTAAAAGTTGGGATAGGAGAGAGAGAGAGAGAGAGAGAGAGAGAGAGAGAGTGAGAGAGCAAACGTACACAGAACTGAGAGAGAGAGAGAGAGAGAGAGAGAGAGAGAGAGAGAGAGCGAATGTAGAGGGAGCAAGGGTGCAAGAGAGAGCAAACGTACACAGAACTGAGAGAGAGAGAGAGAGAGAGAGAGAGAGAACGAATGTAGAGGGAGCAAGGGAGCAAGAGAGGGAGAGAGAGTGAGCAAACGCACAGAGAGAGAGAGAGAGAGTGAGAGAGAGAATTTTACGGACTGCCCTTTTCACGAGCGTGTTGATAAACACCGCCAAGTATCCTCCCGTGCGCGCGGCACGGTAAAACTATTATCTAAAAAGTTACAGAGTGAAGCGAAACAGCGCAAAGTTTAGTGTCAGCTCAACCCTGAACTGCAACGGGTCACTGAAGGAGAGAGAGAGAGAGAGAGAGTGAGAGAGAGAGAGGTCTTCATTAACGGGGAAAACTAACTGTCTTACTAGTGAACTGCGGACTACTCCAGGGCAGAATTAACGTTAGTGAAGTTGGTGTCGGTTAAAGGTGGGAGTCGTTAGTGCAGTGGCAAATGTTGTGAGTCGTTAGTGTCGGTAAATATTAATGTTGTGATAGACTGCGGAGAGTCGGCGCGGAGACGGAGCTGCGGAGCCCGATGACGAGCGCAAACTGCAGCGGGAATGAGGAGCTGGACTTCAGGCTGATCTTCGGAGAGGACGGACAGCAGCCGTTAGGCCCCGCAGGTCAGTGTCCGCCCATTTATCACTTCAGTTATCCTCCCTCTCTCCTCCCTCTCTTTCCTCTCTCCTGCTCGGTCCTCTCCGCTCGCTTTGCTTCGTGTCTCTCATGTCTGAGCTGTTAGTTTCAGGGCGCCAACAAACTACTGTAAACTAGGACTGTTCGATTCCACAGACCTGGGAGTCGACTCCGAATCCAATTCCAAGTGACGGGAATCGATTTAAAAACCAAAACATATTACAAGTCTTGTTGAAAAGTGAACTTCAGTTCATTTGGTGAGTGAAATATTCTCCAGAGAACACGCGTCTGTGCACTTTTATTGCTGAAATACTACATATTTTCGGGTTGAAACACGTTGAAAACAAAGTGCACAACCTATGGTTCATTAAGTTTCCTTTTTCAACATTTTACACCCAGTAATTAATTTAGCAGACAGTGACATGTGTGTTTACTGTCTGTATTATGAAATATAAAGATTTGACAAAGGAGATGCAAACTTTTGCATATGACAATAAAAGGACTTAAGAATATAATTCATTGAATGATATTAATAATATTAAACCGTACGTTAACTTTGAATAGCTAACACTAGATAAATTCATTATAGTTTGGGCTTCTGAAGACTTTGACTGCCCCTTCCACTGAATAGATTTATTTGATTGTAAACCTGTATTACATGTGACAATCGTTTTCGATGTTGCTAAAATAAAACACAACTGTGTGTGATATGGTACTGTATTAGGCTTTTAGACAGGTTGTACAATGGCAGGAGTGTATGAATCTAATACCATGTGAACTTCGTGGAATCGACTCCAAAGCTTCAGCTCTGCGAATGAATGTGTTCGAGGAATCGATTTTTACTGGCATCGACTTTCAGCTCTGTTGTGTGTCTGTAAAGCCGGTGTGCGGCTTACACAGGTTGCCGGGTTTTTTTGTGCACGACATTTTCAATATTCCTTTCTTTTTTCCAAGTCTAGTTAATTTTCACAAAAATGTCCAGTGTAAGAAATGTCCATCTGAGTTCGGCTCGACCTGCCACAGGCTGTTGCTAGCCGCTAGTCTTGCTAACAGTACCAGACTTCTCATGTTTGGCTAAAAGTTAGCTAAAGTTAACTAAATATCAGCGGTCTGTTTTCTTCTGAAGGAGGAATTTAATTCTCTAAATTTAATTCAGTTGTTATAGTCTGTTATAGTTTATGCCTGGGTGTGCGTCATTAAATTCGTTAGAGCTCATTTGACAGTTGATGTCATGACTGTGCTGAGATGATGTTGCAGCTGTGAACATGTATTTGGACACGTTTATTTAGACACGTTATACTGAATAGTTTGCAAAACGAGGAGAGCCTAATTCTGTTTTAAATACACTTATATGTAACTCCATAAAAAAAGCCACTGGAAAAATAAATGGCCAAATATACGTAAAATTATTTACTCTTTAAAATACTGCAGTTGCTGAAAATATGTGTATTTAAAGTGTATCCAGCATTGGTGAATTCAAATGTACTTTGTCCATTTGTTCAAAATTGCAGTGCAAATATACTTCCCTGCATGATACTAAATGATAATTTTGAAGTAAGAATAAAACATTGCACTTAACGGGCGAAGAACGAACATATAGAGATTACTGTGTCCTTGTGTTAGATTTCATTTATTCATGATCAAAATTGGACAGACAACAGATATATTCAAACAATCCAAAAACAAATTTAAAATAGGAGTAGAGATGCAAGGCATTCTTCAGAGAACAACAATACAGAAAGTAATAACAACCACAATTTAATGATGGTTTTACATATATGTGCACTTTCCATGATGATAGTCAAAGAGTACCTGGATACGGTTTAACTAACCTAGAAATATTCGTGTAGACATATGTAAATTGTTTGATGTGAAATTCATCCTTTTTTTGATGGCTTCAGTGAAGGGAAGTCTTAAATGATTCTGAAATGTAACAGTGAACCGTTTCATGAATTTACCACCTGTTGCATGAGACATCATTTTATGAAAGACGTCAGAAAAAGTTCTCTTAAACCTTAATAACTGAAATAAACACAGAGACTATTGTACTGCTTTCTGTTTACTGATGCCTATAGCAGTGTCAAAATAAACTCATAAAAACTAATTGGTTTTGTTGTTGTTGTTGTTATTTTATTATGTAAGGATAGAGTCACCAGGCAAGATTCTCTGGAAAGCATTTCACTTAAGAGCACTCTAAATAGTTGGTTGAAATCTCAAAAATTGATACCTCATCACATTTAGCTGGCATGAACATAAACTAAAGAGGCTAAAAATAAGTATAATTCTCTTGAAAGATGTGCGCATCAGCCTATCTCATGTATCTGTTCCATAGTTTGTGAACCAAAATGCTATAAAAATAAATGGATTAATTCTAGTTACATTTTGCTACTGCTGGGAGTTTCTTCAAGTGTCATAATCTGTAATAAGACTTCATTAGCATCTGTAAGTCAGTTTCCGAAGCAGAGAGTTGTTGGCTTGGTGAAACTTGTCTCAGTTTTGGCTCATGCTTTGCACGCACACATAGTGTGTTAGTTTAATACCACTTCGTTCAGTAGAGCCCAACCTGTGAATATAAGGCTCTCAGTTTGAATCCAACTACCTCAAAACAGATGTGAGTTTGTGTATGTATTTTGGTCTAAGAGATGAAACACAAACTCGTATAGAAAATGACAAAAATCAGCATCTGTCAATCTGCTGGAGTTCGCCGAGAAGGAAGCAGATAATTGTATAAGTGAAGCAGCCTGGCTGTGAATGTAAGTGTGTGGGTGGATAAGTATGAGTGTGTTTTGTGTTTTTTATATTGTATGATTGACGACTGACTCTCAGAAAAAGCCCCTTCCCCAATCTAAAACAGCATTTAAAGAGCAGTAAACAAGCCCTTTGTACTGGCACACAATATAGAACATGGTGCCCTCATCGTGGCCTGGGTCATGTGGCATATATGAGCAGCAAAAGAGGCAGAGGTAAATAAAAATTCCCCCCAAATCTGCTTGTGTGTTATGGCTTTGATTCTTCCATGTTTGAAGTCAGGCCTAGTTAAAAGTAGTCTGTGAGGAAGGGTGAGGCTAATTAAACCAGAAAAAAACCCCAAATGCAGTTTTCCATCTGTATTCGTCTGCGTCTTCACATCACTTGCTTTTGGTGCCTTTAACGCCCAGCTGAAACCCACATTGGGACCATTCTCTGTAAAAATATAAAAGAATAAATGAATTATGGTTTGTTCAAAATTTTCAGCCTGTTTGAGGTAGCAGAGTGCTTGAACTTTTGGCTAGATGTTAACTGCTCACCTTAAAGGGAACTAGATTTTTCAAAATATCTGCATAATCAAATTATGGTTAAGATATGAACAAAGTAATTCAGAGTGGTTGGATGTGAAATGTAAAATTGAAATGTAAAAACCTACTGAGTCAGACTTGTTCGAAGGGGTGTTGTAAATGTACCAGACAGCTCAAGAGTTTGATACCTCTTAAACCTCCACGTAGAGAGTTATGTACACCAACGGCTTCAGATATTTCACCTGGTACCTAAACCTTTCTTTTATAATAGCTTTAAGATAATATATTTTAATTCAGTGCCAGTTCCACAGTCATTTGCTACAATACATTTTATATATATCTCAATCAGTATCGGCCAGTACTTGCACTTCTGTATTTCATTGGAAAGTGGTATGGCTCCATGTCTACTCAGCAGTCAATCGTGGCACTGTTGTTAATGATGGAGGAGACGTGTTGATTATAACTGGTTTGGCCTGGGACAGAGAGATTTGTCACATTTTCCCTAGTCGTCTTGTGTTTAATCTGAAATGGCATTCTTTCCTGCTAAGCTCAATTTAACTAACAGTTTTTACTTGCATGCTTTACTTGAATCTTTGGAAAACTGATGAACTCCAAGCTTGGAAAGTCTCTTACGCAATTGAGTTTTCCCTAAATTAGCTATTAAAAAAAGTAACAATAATAAGGGGTGAAAAAGAGGAGCCAACGTTGATTTGGACAGAATGATGGAAATTGAAAAGTTAACTTCTTGCTTGGTTTGTGGAGAGTCTCTCTGTACAGACTCACACAAGGTTATGGGGTGTTGAACCGCATCAAATTGCTATGGGGATTGAGGAGTTTGACTGAGTCTGGAACAGAACCACAAAGACCCTAATATTTATAATGGAATATGTATAATTTACAAATAAGATTTTGTTTTGTGTATCTATTATGTTGCTATCATTTATCTTTTTTTTTTTTCTTGTGTTCTTCTGTTATCTAATGTGAATATAGTGAAAAGGATGTAAATATTTAATATCCAATTGCCTTCTATCACTCATCTAATATTTCTTTGGAAGTGAGGGGTACCTGTATAGAATACGTTTCCCTCTGCTGCAGTTACAGCCTCTGCCCTTCTGAAGAGGTATTACACTTTTAGAACATTTCTGTGAGGTTTTGATTTCATGACATTGCACCCATTAGAGTAAGTTCTATTACTGATTATAATCACATACACTGCGGCAGTTCTTTCCATCACTCCAGAGAACACAGTGCTATTGCTTCATAGCACAGTGCAGGTGATTTCTATAACCCTGCTGCTCGGCATTGGGCATGGTTTCAGGATATTTGTTTATGATTTTTACACAGTACATGTCCAATTGAACGCCATATTGTTGGTTCACCTTAATGTAACATAGGTCATTAATTTCAAAGGGTGTCAACAAAGTTTTGGACTTACAGTACCTTTATCTTTAAACATCTTAATTAACATGCAATAACTGATCGTTGGTAAATGAATAATAAATCCTATGTGTAATAAGTTATGAGCTTAGGGGTTAGCAAGTTCAGATTCATGGCTGAATAATACATCTGCAGTTTAAGAGGTTAACTGAGGTTGAAGTTAGCATGTACTGATATGATTGTACAAATGGTGTCTCACTGTAGACAATTCTCTACAGCCTTGTTATGAATAAAGTTTTTCACAGTCTCTGACACACTGTCACAGACATATATGTTGAGTTTGATACACAGTGGCAAACAGTGTTCAGACCTGAAAGGAGGGCACTCAAAGCCTCCTGGTAACGATTGGATAGATGCTGTGCTTGTTTGCTCGTAATTGAATGTGACTGGTTTGGTTTGAAGTCATTTGGATAATTTAATGGCGGTATTTGCATTGAAGGCATTAGGTTAATTTGCACAGTTCAATATACTGATTTCAACAGTAGTTTAATTTTACACAGCTGCAGTATATTTGTTTATATCAACCCCACTGTTCATGTCTGTGCTTTGGGATGGATGTCATTTTATAGTTTAAAAACGTAGGACATTTTTTGACCTTAAGACATATTCAAAAGTTATACCTTAAAGCGAATATTCCAAAGGTCTTCTTGTTTTTACACAGTTTGAAATATCATTCCAACAAGACTTGAATAACATGAATGAAATCTTGTTACATGAGATTTGAGAAGGTTTTTTCCTTGTCCTTTGAAGATACTACTTCTGAGATGGGGATGTTACAGCTGTTTAAGCTACAAGGATAATTTCTTCAGAAGTGTATTTGCTTCCAGATTTAAGGTAGTATTGTAGTGTTATGACTGTCTTTCATGTGTAGAAATGGCATTACTTATGGCAGAAGGTGACTGTGGTGCTTTAGATATGGTAGAACTGTGTGTGTGTGTGTGTGTGTGTGTGTGTATAGAACTGTCTGGCTATGTGCCCAGGCATGCCATGTGGTCCTCAGATGGCAGTGGAATTTAAGAGAAGGGACAGACGGACCACCGCTTCTCTCCCACTGAGACAGGAACAGGAAAGGTGCTCTTTCTTTCTCTCCCCACCCCCTTCTCGCTCTCTCTCTCTCTCACTCTCTCTCTCTCTATCACTCTGTGTCTCACTCAACTCCTGTAGTCTGGCAGTTCAGTTACTGTCGTCATTTGAACACACACACACACACACACCCACACACACACACACACACACACACACACAGAGACACACGCATTCACATTGCTTGAGCGCCTTCCCTCCTTCCTCTCAGGATGTGAAAGCCCACCGTTCACCACCACCCATGAGGACTTAGCAAGCCAAACTACCATCAGTAGTGAATTTCCTAGGGTTTGGCCATTGTCCTAGGGTGATCCATGTGTATTATTTATCATTGATTACCATACTGAACCCCACTGGCTAGTTTCATAACTGTGGGATTTGTTTTTGTCGCGTTCTAGTTAATCACTGCTAATAAGTTACTTATTGGCTGTTAGTAAATTAGTACTACACTCATTTTCTCAGGTTATAGGGGTTAGACAAAGTAAAATGCCAGATGCGTACGTAGCGAGAGGATTGAGTGGTCAGTGAATGTTGAGCCTGCCCAGTTTGGAGAGGCTGTGCTAACCTTGCGTCTGGCCCTGTTGGCCGCCTGTCTCAGTCGTGGGAAAGACTGAAATTACATCGCTCTCAGGGCCGGTTATTTTGAGCCGCAACAGGAGCGGTAGAGGGCAGACACTTAGTTCTCCGACCCCCAACAAACAGGACTGTCCCATCAGCTCCCGTCCCGCTAGCAGCTGCACAGCTGTGAGAGAATGCTGTGTGCCACGTCTCCAGGTGAGTATGAATGCTCAGACCAGCCTAGGAAAGAGAGAGAGAGAGAGAGAGAGAGAGAGAGAGAGAGAGAGCGTGTGTGTGTGTGTGTGTGTGTGTGTGTGTGTGTGTGTGCGGGGCAGCTTGTAGGTCAGAAAGAAGAGGGGGCAGGTCATTTTAGCTGGGCAGCTTTATTTAGATGTGTAGTGCATAAAGATAAGCTTTGGGAGGTAACTATAAGACACACAAATTGACAAATGAAAAAGATTATAATCATTTATACCACACACACATATATACATATACATATACATATATATATATATACATACAAAGGCGTGTAGAAAATCCCAGGGTTGGTTTAGCTGCTTTCCTTAGTACGTTATCTCAGAAAGCTTCACTATGAAACATGCAAGCATGTAAATGTTCAGATAACGTCTTATACCAATTTAAAGTTCATTTTAAACTTAGCTTCGTGTAGAAAAGAGCACTGCGTGTATAAGCTCTATAAGCTGTATTGTTCATGGCACGCTTAATAATGTGGTCCTGTGTGTTGACCGGGCGACAGCTTCATTAGACAATGACTGGGTGGATAATGTAGCCTGCTTCTCAGCTGTTAGTGACTCAGGCATTGTTTAGGCAGTGATAAACGGGGACAGCACACTATGCTCTGGGCTTGAAAACCCATTGCACTTGCTGACTCACTCAGGCCTCCAATCGCCTGTTAACATTTAACCCAAACATGTGAACCAGCACCCTGCAGCACTAAGTATATACAGTGAACAGGGCAGATTTTTAGCCCCAGAAAGTCAGTGAACACAAGAGGGAGAGAAATAGGGTTCTACACGTGTCTGTCTGCATGTTCTTTGATTTCTGTATTGGTAATGATGTAGGGATTTGAATCAGCTGTGTGATATTGGCCTTTGCCGTTTGTACTGGCCCTTCTAATTTATCAAAAAAAAAAAAAAAAAAAACTAAATGTGTTCTTTCACTGCAACTGTTGCAATGGTGGTTGGATTGACTTCAGAAAACTCTGCCAGAAAAGCGATTGAAATAGGGGTCCCATGTGGCACAGTGGTCTTGTGATTGGTAGTTTGCAAGCTTGATCTGAGCATTATGTCAGGCTCCCCTTCACATTCTACTACTTTCAATACTAGTCATGTGAGTCTGTAAGCTGATGTATCAGAAATTGTTAGCATGCAATTAGTGTTCTGCTCCAAGCATCCTGACCTGCTCAGGGATATTTGTTGCAGAAGTGATGCTTCCCATATTTCAGAAGTCTCATATGCTTGCCTTCAACCATTAAAATAGACCATGGTCTAGTGGTGGGCACACTGGTTAAAAATATACTATTCAATGTAATGAATATAGAATTTGGGGGTCTCTACATTATGGATTTGCAGTGCTTAATGTATTACGTAACTAAGCTAACCTGTGGTGTTGAATCTAATTAGAAATAAGCAGAGTGGAAACAACAATAAATTGTCCAAATAAGGCTGATGACATGACAAAACTCAGGCTGGGATGTAGCTACATCTTTCATACCATCATAATGGCTCCATAATGTTGACAAGGTATATGGTATTACCATGGTTGGGGGGCAGTGGGGAGGACTGTCAGGCTGTGTGAGCCTCTGTAAGCACAGTCGAATGAAGGGTTTTCAGTGCTGTGCAGTTCAGCTCAGCACTGCCCGACAGTCCACAGATGTTTTTCCAGTGAACTCCAGCTCTACATGAACATAATTAGAGGATATACCCGTGAGCGCAAAGTCTGAGTATTTTGTCTGTTTTCAGCTTTCTCTCTCTCTCTCTCTCTCTCTCTCTCTCTCTCTCTCTCTCTCTCTCTCTCTCTCTCTCTCACTCTCATTCAGTAAAAACTCAGCGCTAAACTCACAACTGCCTTGGGCTACAGGGCTTGTGTTTTTCTCCACCTGTATTCAGAGGCATCACCAGAAAATGAGATCCCACAATGCCCCTTCCCTGTGGTTCTCTTAAATGCATATGGATGAATTCGTTGGCCTTGTTCTGAAGTTAGTCAGACACAGAACAGAAATTTAACACACCACATATTTTATAATTTTGAGATACAATCCACATTATTAAATACCGCAGTATACAGTATTACCAAACTTAGACAAAACAAAAACAAAAAATATATATACCTTAATATGTTTCACAGGCATACTACATAAATGTGTTTTGAAATTTTATTAACCTGCAGTTGAAGTTGAGAACCAATTTTATTCCCGATCCTTTTACTATTTGGCAGCTGAGCCATTGCACTTCTGAAGGTTGACATGACATTGTTCGAAGTTCTCAGTTTAAAATAAAGCAGACAGTAAAGTATTTCTTCTGTTTATTAAGCTGTATCTTAAATGTATGCTCTGGTTGAAAAAGTGTTTATCTTCACTGCTAGGACTGTACAAGCAAGCAGTGCTACAAAAAATGGAAGTAGCTGCTGTATGGTTCTTTGATGCAAGGACTCGCTTTATTTAGCATGTGGCCTGGCCTTATGATCTGGCTTGATAGGATTGTGTACAATTCTAGAGTCCCTTTACTTACAAGACTCAGGGGTCAGCTTGTGTAAGAGAGATGACAGTGTGTGTAGAAATGGCTCTAACACGGCTTGTGTGTGGGAGTCATTTGTTTCCTGGGGCGAGGCACGAGCAGATATGTGAGGCATTTGTCTAGTTTAAATTTAGTGTAACTGAAGCCAGGGCAGAATGCTCTACATCATCTCTCCATGTGGTGTTTTATAGCGAAGGGAATGGCATTGAACTCTTGCATTTGGGCAAGGAGTACGAGGGAGCACTACAGTATGGAGCATCAAAAAGAAAATATTCTAGTTCCAGTTGGTGATAAAGTGTGTAGTGTTTTTGTTGTCTAACATTTTAGAAGGCAGTGTATGGTAAAGTTATGCACTGGTAATTTAGTCATAACTAAGCTAGCTAGTGCAGATATCATTATCTAGAACCAAAAATACTGAAAAGACATCTCAGTGTTAATGAACTAAACATGTTGAGGCACAAGAAATAAGTTTGTGTAGAAATGGATTAGTCATCACTCATGCTCATACCCCTGCGCAGGCTAGCTTTAGCATTAGCTTATTAGCTCATTTGAAGCAGCTTACATTATACCAAACATATTAGTCATGAAAGCTTACTGATTATATCAGCACCATTCAATATATTTCCCCAGGCTATTGTTATACTAATGCTACTTTTTAATTGTGCAACAAATTTCAGTCTGTTCAGACCGGTTCACAGGTTTGTTTATTAATAAGAGCCATAGTTATGTTAATGGTTGAATCAAACACCCATTTATTATCTCAAATACTATAATAAGAAAATTTTCTGTTGCATATGCTATGTACTGTGGCTTTCTTTGAGTTTGATATGGCTTTAATATAACAGTACTGTCATAATGCTGTGAGATGTGTTGTAGCACACTAAGGAATTCTTTCTGTATCAGTCGTTTCAAATTAAAAGCCCTCTCCAGATGTTTTTATTTGGGATTTCATGATATTTTCTAAAATTTTAAAGCAGTGGGAGCAGCAGTTTTGCAGCAGCAGGTCATCACTTCAAAATTAATGTAGCGGAAACACTGCAACACCAAAATAGAGTGTGTGGGAGTTGTTTGTTTTTATTTAATTTTGGTGTCATTTTAAGAAAAGATAATCCAACAGAACAACAACAAAACAAAAAACTGTCAGATTTGTAAGACATTCTTTTAGTAGCAAGTACCAGTATTCAGCGAGCACTAATTTTCTTTAACTTTCTGTTAATTAGCTATTCAAACTAAAATATCATCTGTAAAAGGAAAACTCTTTGACTTTGCATTTATTTATAAAACTTATTGCATTTATTTATAAAAAATTTGTCACAAATAATATGGTTTAATGAAATGAGACCTTCTAATGAATGTCTGGTGTTCAGTTGTGTAGGCTATTAATAAAAGATGAGAAGTATTAAATTAGTAAACAATCAACTAACATGAGGCTATACAAAACCAAAATTGAACCTTATTGAGGCTTTAAAATATTCCCTCATAAATGAATGTATACTTTGTCCTTATGATTATGTAACTCTAGTGTTGTATACGAAAAATGCTTATGCAACATTCCTAGAGTCCAGAGTAAACACAGGTTTTTTGCTGTTTTTTGTACACACAAATCACATATACCTTTGGACATTTGTAAAAAAATATATAATTTAAAATAGTTTATTTCAGACAGTCATGCAATTATTTACATAGCTTTCTAGGCTACTATTTATAAATGGTAATTATAAAAGCAGAAAAGAGTTAGCTAACATAATGACTATTAAAACTTAGTAAACATACCTGTTTTTCTTATCTGAAACCATCTACGAGTTTGAATCTTGAGAATTATTCCGTTATAAATCCCTGTCCTTATGAAAATGCAACTTTAAACTTATATATAAAATAATGCTTACACAGCAGACCTAGAATGGGTCAAGGACAAATAACTTATGCAAAATTCTATACAAACTCTGCTTTGAATAGAAGTCTCAATTCTGTTAGTGTGTTTTTCCAACATGAATAGAATATATAGTGACCTGTAAAAATTTTGCATACCCCAGCTTTACCACTTAACCCTAAACCTTGCCATAGGAAAAAAAATCCCCCCAGCTCAAAATCCCCCACCTTCACAGATGACAGACCTGTGATGAACTTAGCAGGCCATGAATGGCATTGAATTATTGAAACTCATCTCTCTAAATCCTAAAAACTATGACTTAATTGCCTGTACTGTAAGCTATACCCATTGCCCCCTGCAGTGTAACGAAGTAAAATAGAAAGGGCCCCCTCCCACCCAGTAGAATATTTACCCACGTTTGGCAGACACAGTGGTGTTCATTTTAGAACTGTGTATTTGGCCTGGAAACATGATGCATGTTTAGCATACTGTAGGTTCAACACAACTGCTTTAAGTCCTTTAAAATCATTTGAAAATGTTAGTGTCTGTATCAAGTAAAAACATTTGACAGTGTTTAGCATTTACCAGTCTGTAGTGGGTCTTAGTACATTTAACCAACAAGAAACAAACTAAGTAATTTCATTGAATATTTACTTCCAATTAACAAAATGTCTTGAAGTGAAGGGTGTTAACTAGGTGTTTGTCCTTCTTTGTGGCAGTAACAGCTTCTAATCTTCTGGGAAGTCTTTACACTTGATGCTGAAAATTTTCTGTTCGTATTTGATGGCATTAAGCCTTTTAAAATTTCAGCTTATAAACAATAGTGAAGTCAGGTACTGAGGTTGCATAATAGTTGTAAATAGTAAAAGTGAATTTGCACTGTATCAGCTATTTGAAAGACGGCTTGTGACAGAGCTATATCTTTATGGGAATGTTTCCTTTTTTGGGATCTTGGTTTGGAGTCTTGGATCAGTAAATAAGTAGCCTACTTGAGTGTCTGAATTCCATGACTTCCTGAGAGAGTATATCACCAGTATCAAAATAAAAGCTTTTCCCATTTTTAATTCAGAAATGTCTTTACACTGTGTGAAAACTGCATGATTCTCAGGCAGATATTTGTTTAAAAATGATTGACTTTTGACACATTAGATTTGGCTGATATTTGATGGTCTACTTATTGTAGTTTAGAAAAGGTAAGTTTAATAGTTATGCTGGGCTATATTTCTGCATTGTATTTATTTAACTGTATTTATATTGCTTTACAAAGATATGTATTTTAATATATATCTTTATATATGTTTATTTTTTTTAGATATGGATATTTAAATGTATAACATTTAAGTTTCAGGTATATCATCATCAGCCCACAAATCTCATATCAGTCCAAACCTAGAGTTTCAGAACTCCCGTATAGAATATATATCTTCAGTCGAAAGTTAAAAACATTATATAAATAAAGTCTGTAGCAGTGTGTTCTCTGCTCCTCTCTGGCGTCAGATGAGGGACTCCTGTGTAATGCTGCAGTCCAGACTAGTCCATGTACAAATCAATTTATATTGATTTGAATGGTAATTTTACAATGAAATACAGTACTACAACAGTGGGTTAAGGATGCCTTAAAAGAAATTGATTTTGAGAATTAAGTCATAATATTTGTAAATACTTTTATGATTATTTCTGTTTTTTATTAATGTATTATTATTGTTTCTTTAAAAATAAAATTATTAAATTAATAATAATTTGAGAAGGAAATCGGTTTTCAATTTCAATAATAAAGGTTGCCTAAGAAATGACATATTAAAGTTGTTCTTAAAATGCAGACTTGAAATATAATCTTGAAATATAACCACATTATTCATAAACATACCTTTATTCTTGAAATATTAACTAATCGAGTTTTGACATGACGTTTTACTCAAACTATGGTCTTTGTTCAAAAAATCTAACATTTTTCTAATGTACCGAAAGTGATTTAGCAAAAGGTTTATGTGTTTTGCTTAAACTTAAAAAAAACGTTTGTGGTTTAACACATACATTTTCAGGCACATTAGTAGGAAGTTTAATTTTGTTTCATTTCCCCCAGGACTGTGAAATCCATAATGGTCTTATCATAAACGGCTAAATCATAATGAACAAATCAAAATTGACTTTAGCTGACATTGTACTGATACTATGAAAAATATCCCTGGAAAAAAAAGCTAATTGAGCTAATTTTTCATTCATGCTAAAATTAGAGCATCATTTAGATGTTTGGTTACAGTGCGGTTTATCAGAGGGTTTGTAAGATCCTGTCACTCTCCTCTGGGTCACTGCTTTGTTTCCTTCCCTTTCTCACCGTCCCTGAGGCAGACTTACACAATTTGCCTTCTGGACTGTTGTGTAATTAAAGTTTCACACACACATACTCGGGGAGGGCGGAGGGAGGTAGTTAGATTTGTGTGTATGTTTGTTCTGTGTGTGAGGTGGGTCTCTACAGTGAATACCTTCATCTTCACACATCTTCATACTTTAGCAGTATACTCCACCTACAAACCTGTAAATCTTACATAACAATTAGTTACAATTTAGCTGAATTTTATATATTACACTCTTCATGAAATTGTGTGTTTTTTGCTAATTTTATGGAATTTGAAAATTACTTACCCCTTTTTTGTGTCTATAGAGATTGCAGTGATAGATGGGATAGATGTTTTTACAGGACGTTGCTGTATTTCTACAGTGTACTGTTAAGAGTGGATGCAGTATAATTACAATATGAAATGTAAGAGAAATGTGTGTTATTGTTAAACATGCATTGTAATTTACAGCACAGTATAATAAGTGTTTACTGCGTACTGCTGAATGAAGAACATTGTTTGCCATCCTTTTTCAGAAGAGGGATTTTACCTTTGGGGTGGCAGCACATGAAACATAATAATGGAGCTTGTTTGTTTGTGTGTGTGTGTGTGTGTGTGTGTGTGTGCGTGCCTGTGTACCAGGTTATTGAAGAAAAACACCTGTTTACACACTCATATTGTGGGGACTTCTTTTCCTGTGTTCTTCACATCATACATAATTTAAATTTAAGGTGAAGACATGTTTAGGGTTAGGGTAATGTTTAGGGTTCTTGATGAGGTAAAGGTAATAGGCCATGAAATAAATGGAAGTCTCTGTAATAGCCCCACAACACATGGAAACCACTGGTGTGTGTGTGTGTATGTGTGTGTGTTGGGGCTGCGTAAGATGTATGTTCACAAAAAATACCCTAAAGTGCATGAAATTAAGGTGTATTCCAGCACACAAATAATTGATGCAGTTTTAAATTTAAACATGAATAATCAGACATGACATGAAGGGACTTGTTAACATATTAACGTATTTCACGAGGACACAAAATGTCATTCATAATTCAGTTTGATACAGTTCAGTGGTGTCTCGAGCTCTCTGAAACCTGCCTTATGGTAACTCTTTTAAGTCATGTATAAACATACACGTTTAATAGTGTGGACTATTTTGCAGGAGAAATGTCATATTTAATGCCTTTTTTTAATTAATATACAAAGCCAGGTGTGAAAACCTCAGGATGAATTGTGATCAGATTATGAGCCAATAACTCCACATTTGGGGTGGGTCAGAGGCAGATCTTAACTACATTTTTTTTTAAAATCTGCATTCATTTAGTAATTGGCAGTCTATAGTACACTAATATTATTAGGTGAGAAGTCATGTTCTTGGTTTATTCTATTTTCATTAACACGTTCTGTGTGGAGCAGTTATGTTTGCCCCACATTTGGGAGATCTTCGGTTCATTGTTGCCTCAGCCATGCAATGGTGGGAGTACAAGAGAGTGCAGTTGGTCTTGCTCTTTCAGATGGTTAGGATAGCCCTCCCTCTCTTCACCATCACTCAGCGTGATGCTAGCCAATGTAGATTTCTGTTAGGTACCACAATAGCAACTGAGTAGTTAGTGTTCTCCTCCAAACATGTTGACTGCCAGCAGCAGATAGAAAACACAATGTGGTTAGCTTCACATATCGTGGAGGAAGCATGTTCTAGAATTAACTCCTTCTAGTCGTGTAACAGTGTGTGGGAGTCTGAGCTAGCTCACATGCACAAGATGTGGAGAAAACTAGGTATTAAAAACAGGTTCTGTGAATAGGCATAGGATCTAGGTCACAGTGCCTCTTGATTAGTCATTTATTAATTTGGAGATTATGAACTTCATGATATTTTCACAAGGGCTGGTGTGCTAGTTGCGGGAGACAGAGATGCCTGGACTTCTTTGATTTCAATGTTGCCACCATGACCCTGAAATAAATTGAGCATAAAAGAAGAAGAAGACGATGATGATGATGATAGTGTGCTAGCAGGGATGGAACAGTGAGAATCTCAGCGCTCTTCTCCATCCAGGACAGACGTGGTCTGGACCCACTGGGTCTGATTGTACCTGAGGTGCTGGCTGCTCTGCCGTCTGGGTTTTGTTTATCCTGTAACATTATCACAGCATGTCATGCCTTAATCAGTGAGCTTTATTTAGAAGGCAAACATACGTTCCTGTTGGTTGAGGTTGTTGGGCAGCACAACGGCCATCCACAGACTTTTGGTGATGTAAGCGTCAGCTCTCTCACTCTCTCTGGGACATAGACAGATCCTGAGATAGTGAACCATGCTCAGCTTCAAGGTGTTGAAAGCAAAGCAGGCAGCGTTTATAAACAAGAGGGATTTGCAGCACGAGAGGAAAAGGTCTGCATTTAAATCCCAGACCAGTCCAAAGAGAGAGGTATGGGGGGGTGTAGAGAGAGAGAGAGAGAGAGAAATAGAGTGAGAGAGAGAGGGTGACCTTAGAGTGAAACCCTGCTGTACTCTTTCAGCTCACTGATCGACTTGCAGCATTCAGGATCGACTGATAACACACACGCACACAAACACACATTGTCTCTCTGTCTATATCTCTCTTGTTCACTGCCACAGACACACTAAAGAGGGACATAATTTAATTTACTGATAATATATAACGGTGTCAATTGATTGAAAACTGGAGATTCTGTGATTAATAATTATATAACAAATAATTGTGTAGAGTGGTATAGTTAATATGTCATTACGAAACCCCAGTATCTGTAAATAAATGAAAAAAAAAACCTGTCTCGGTTCATTATGCTAGTTTTGTCTCTCTCTCTCTCTCTCTCTCTCTCTCTCTCTCTCTCTCTCTCTGCTTATGGCAGAGGCATCTGGAGTTGTTTTAGCCAAAGGACAGAGCCCCAAATATTGAATAGCATGAACTGAAATGGGTAATGCTCTATTCCTGCTCCATATGTGGGTAATATTGACTTTGAATATTGATATTTGTGTTTCAGCAAAAAAGAATGTAATTATTTGTTTACCTTTTAAATTCAATAGTTGTGATGCTGTTTTTACTAGTGAGGTGGCCAATATATTATTTGCTGGTATGTGGATATTTTTAGATATTTTTATTGGTCTGATATTGGAAATTGTACAACGGATAACTCTAACTGTCCACCGATAAAACCCTTTTGTGCTTGTTTATATGCACTGACACCTGTAAATACACAACCGTGTCTGCCATGTGGATGTCTTTCACAGTTCCTGCAGAGAGCAGTTTCTGGCATTAAATTTCTCTGTGATGAAAACTAATTTAAAATATCAGCGACTCTCGGTACATGCACACACAGATAGCAGTGTAAATAGATATAATGTCATTCAGCGTCTGAATTTATTAGTGAAACACGATGGTAAACGATTACAAACACTCGTTCAAACACTCTCGCTCGCTCTAAACCACTTTATGCCACTCTCTCCCCCGCTCTCCAAAACAAACCCGGTGCTGCACTAATTAGCCCCCTTCTAGAATGAATCATATGGAACCAGCAGTGAATATTTGATAGAAATATAAATGAACTACAACTAATACACTTAAAAGACAAAACTAAATAGTAAAGGAATTACAAATACTGAAGAAAAGGCTTGTCTTATGACCTGTGATTGATTTAATCCAATGTGAATTTGCTCAAATTAAAAAAAGATAAAATTATAGGTTTTTAATATTGGTATTAGCTATTCCAAGGTGCTAATTATTGTTATTTTATCTGCCCAAAACATTTTTAATTGGTGCATCCCTAGTGTTTACATCTCCTATAGAATCTACTAATACGTTGCTAAACTTTGCAAAACGAGTGAAATCTTGGAAGAAGTTTTAGACAAATTTTGTAAAATGATTAATTCACTTAAAATAAAAAAGAATGCAATTATATTTCCAGATCATTCACATGCATTAGCGTTAACAGCACTACTCATGTGTAGCTTTACTTATAAATAAACAAACACATGAGTATTTCCATTTCTCTGCAATAGCTTTTTGTCAGCTGCACATCCTTTCAGACCCATATCATACTTTTAATGGAATTGTTCAATAAGAAGACAGCTAATATTACTGAAAGTGAATGCAGGAAAATAGCCCAGATCCTGATGAGTGATGTCTGTTATCTTTGCTCTGTGTTCTTGCTGTATAGTGTGCATATTTCTGTGGCAAAAAATTATTGTTATTTAAATGCTTGTCCCTGACACATACTCTCACAAGCACTCTGCAGCTACAGTTGGGAGTTGCTGTGTCAATAGGCCTGCAGGTGTGGGATGGTCCCAGGCCTGCGTCAGGAGCTATGCGTGTGTGCTTGTGTGTATGTGTGTTTAAGAAGCAAAGGCACTCTGCCAGCAATTCTTAGAACCTGGAGAGGAATAGAAGCCTATTCAGAGAGTCTTCAGCCAAGTCACTGCATGCACAGTAATGACGCATTCAACCCACAATTGTGATAATCATAGATGTTTTTATTTATCAGGTAAGAGTCCTAGTTGTCATAGATCAAATGTGCATTCCTCTTTTACAATCCCTAAAGAAGATCCCCAAATGTAGATTTGAAGTCTTTTGAAGTGGAAGAATGCCGACAGCCCGTTTTTGGCGGCAACTCAAAGAGCAGGAACTGTGAGTGAAGCTGCTGTTACTGAAAGAGTGCTGCATCACAGCAGAAACCCAGGCTTGGGTTACACCTGTCCCCACACAACAAAACACACACAAACACATACAGTCTCTCTCTCTCTCTCTCTCTCTCTCTCTCTCACACACACACACGAAGCCAGGATGTTGTGTAAGTAATGTAGTTCAGGAATTGACCTTGAGAGGAAGTTAGGTTTGTGCTTCACAGTCCAAACACATAGGAGTTCATGTTTGTCTTAAGGCTTTCACAGCTACTCCATTACCTGCTCAAACAAGGACGGGCTAAGAAATAAAATAGTATTGAGGACTGACCAAATTACTCAGATATAACAGAAAATCGGATCATTCAGTGTCTTTCAGTAAGAAATTGAACTATTTAAGTTGTCAGTTTGAGGGAGGTTTTTTTCAGAATCTCAGCTGCCTATTGGCTGTCTAAATTTCATATGCATGTTGTAAATGTCTTGGTTGCTGTGCAGGCTGTTGCCCACTTCCAGCAGATTACACTCATTTCTGTTTTAAGCCACACCTACTTTTCAGTTTCAGTAGGTAATGAAATAAGCATCGATCTGGAATCAGTTTGAAAGCTATCGATGTATTTGTTTTAAAATGAATGTTTCCATATTTCCAGCTCCAGTGACCAGATTCTCATTAAGTTATTGTTTATTTATGTTTATTTATTTCTATGTATTTCGTGACTGTAATTTATTATTTCCATTCAGGCTCTTCCATTATTTTATCGGTTGTACAGTCAGCTCCTGTGCATGAGGGAACGATCTGTGTGCAGGTGTGTGTGCCGACCTGTGAGGGTGTGTGTTTGTGTGTGTGTTTCCTGCAGCTTTTGAGTATTGTGTGTGTGCTCTAAAACAGCTTTGTGTGTGTGTGTGTGTTGCCATACTGTCTGAAGACACACAGAGAGAGAGAGAGAGAGAGAGAGAGAGAGAGAGAGAGGGAGAGAGAGAGAGAGAGAGAGAGAGAGAGAGAGAGAGAGAGAGCAGGCTTGAGCAGTAGTGCTTTATCCGCTAATGAGCATGTCTGTGTGACGTCACATCTCACACACGCTGAGGGACAGAGAGGGGCAGTGAGGGCTGCAGACGCTCTGTGAGCAGAGAGAATCCTGACCGTGTGTGCGTCATGCCGTGGAGTGGACGGAGCATGGAGGGGCACGCTGTAGCGTTTTCCTGCTATTATTAGCTTAGGAACAGCAAAGCTTCTTAGAGCTCTTTATTTAACCGGATAGACAGACTGATGTGGGACTGAACGTCTGCTGTAAGCTGGCCCTGACAGGGCCACCTCTTCGTATTCAGCACTGTGGCACTGACCTAAGATCAGATGAGAATCCAGTGTAACAATTGTTGTAATGTTGCAAGTGGAAGTGTGTTCGTGGACTGTTTGTTTAGACAGTATTTTACTTTTACCCCATGGTGTGCTGAATTCTTCAACCAGAGCAGTTTCTATGTGTATTGTAAAATTGTAGAGTGAGGTGTAAATTTGTATTTAGGAAAGTTACATTAATATTTCAATACCAGCACTTTTGAATTGCCTTGCATTGGCTATCAGTTATAATTAATAGCTTAATGCCCAAGATTAAACGCTATTAAGGGTTGCAATTCGAAAGTATAAGTAAATATTTGATGATAAACTACATTTTCTGCAGAGGAAACAATAAAAAAACAACATCTGTTATCTGAATCAACACAGAATTCTCATACCCTTTTAACTGTTGGTTGACGTTGTCAGATTTGTGGTCATCTAAGGCCCTTGTTTTTCCTGTCTGCCCCCTCTTGCCCTCCACTCCTCTCCAGAGGCAGGTGGTCTTGCCTTGGACAGAGCAGGGTGCTTTCCCACTTGGCTTTAAGACCAGACCGTAAGCAGGTATCAAATAGCTGTCACTGTCCTTACAGGGTTCAAGCGTGTGTTTTGAGGGCAACTGTGTGATGAAGCAACATTTGAGAGGGCAGCAGGTCATCTGTAAAACTTGTGCACCACCTACTCTCCCTCCTGCACAAATCTGGATTAGCACCAGGGCAGACTCCTAAGGCAAACTTGTAATGTATAGTTGTAGATTGACTGGCATTTCTCATTTTCTTTGTGATTAAATCATGAAAATGTACATGGATTCATTCTGAATGATTATTTGTGAAATGGTCCATTCTAGAGATATTACTTATAAATAATAGTTAATTACAGAAGGTTTTTACATGGTTAGAATTATGCTGTCTAATGCCAGTAAGATTGGTTTACAGTGGTGTCAAGTTGAGCTTTTGGCCTTAAATATTTTTATCTATTAAATTTAATAAGGGTGGCATGTTTGCGCAGCAGGTAGTGTTGCAGTCACACAGTTCCAGGGAACTGAAGGTTTTGGGTTCAAGTCCTGCCCCGGGTGACTGTCTGTGAGGAGTTTGGTGTGTTCTCCTCGTGTCCGCATGGGTTTTCTCCGGGTGCTCCCGTTTCCATTCGTAGGTGGATTGGCGACTCAAAAAGTGCCCCTAGGTGTGAGTGTGTGAGTAAACGTGTGAGTGTGTGTCGCCCTGCGAAGGACTGGTGCCCCCTCCAGGGTGTGTTCTTGCCTTGTGCCCAGTGATTCCGGGTAGGCTCCGGACACACCATGACCCTGAACTGGATAAGCAGTTACAGACAATGAATGAATGAGTGATAATTTCAATGAACCTAGCTAATTGCATCCATCATTTCCTTCCTATGGTATGCTGCATTAATGTTTGCAGCGAGTTGTAGTATTGTGTACGCTGACTAAGACTGGAGCCGGGATGAAAGATATGTTTTTCTTTGGAAGGCAGAACAAGAGGCAAGACATTTCCCATATTCACTGAACTCTAAATGCATCTGAAAGTTATTGGATCATGTCAGAGAGCGAGAGAGCGTGAGAGAGAGAGAGAGAGAGAGAGAGAGAGAGAGAGAGAGAGAGAGAGAGAGAGCAGGCTTGAGCAATAGTGCTTGTTGATGTGTTGTGAACATGATTGCCAGACTGAATACCTCTTCTCGCTGCTAGGGTGATAATTAATTGTTATACACTAGACATTTAATATAGTTGTTTTAGATATTTGTAATCAACACATAGAATGCAACAATAAATACAGTTATATTGCAAATTTCATTTAACTAAAATATTGCTCGCTTACCCTTTTTTCCCAATTACACAGCCCATTTCTTACTTTATTTGGTACATTTCATTGAAGTTGTCATTTCTGCACCTGCAGCTGAACACTGGCTAATGCACTGCACAGAAAAGAATAGCTTTGTCGTTTGGCTGGAATCAGTCATTGAATGTGAATGGTAGTTCCAAGAAGAAGTGGAACACTTTGAATGAATGGAAGCTGTGTGTGCAGAAAGAGTGATATAATGAGAGAGAGAGAGATAATGTGTGTATGTTTGTGTGTGTATGAGAGAGAGAGAGAGAGAGAGAGAGAGAGAGAGAGAGAGAGAGAGATGGACAGACAGACAAACAGGTAGTCATTGGAATCTACAGTAGCGTATGCTATGTCCCTTCCTGGGTCAAAGTGCAGCTTGAGCCCTCTGTGGCATTTTGACCAGACGTGTGTCCTGCTGTCCATCAGGTCTTGTTGGCACCGAAACACAGGACATATGGGACTACTATAATTAAAGGTATTTATTTATAGGTCTAGACACTGGTACCAAATTATCTGGAGAAAATTGTAATAAAGATCATTTATATGTTTTTTATTCTCTAAAATACTGATTACATAGGTCTGATATTTTTTTCAGTATTGGACAGGAAATGCTCCAAAATAAAATGATATATAGGATTATTTAAATTATTCCCAATGTTAACAAATCCAGCCTGAAATAGTTCTCATTGAGGTATTATCCTTAAAGATTTCTTTGAAAGCAAGTTTGAAACTGGAAAAAAAAATGGAAACTGCAACAAATGATGAATGAGAAATACTGAAAAATAGTTTTTTTTCTTTCTTTTATGGTTTTAAAAAATTGTGTAAACTGTACATAATGGTGGATATGACTAAATGTAAGGTGGTCTCCGACTTTTGCACCGTATGTGTGTTGCTCTATAACAGGTGCTATTGTTATTTATTAATAATAATCTATGTGTAATGGTAACAGATGGACTTTGTGTGCATGTGTGTGTGTGTGTGTGTGTGTGTGTGTGTGTGTGTGTGTGTGTGTGTGTGTGTGACCGTAGGGTTAGAGGCTGTTTTCTAGTTTTAGAATTTTTGCCTATAAACAAGTTTGTGTTGCTGTGTGCCGTCACGTGTTTAATATTTTTCTGTTTACTATTTCTACTTTTCTTTGTTTACATTCTCCCCTTGGTTACCCTTAACTCGATTATCTGGTGGGACGTCCTCTCACCTCTCACTGTTGCTCACTTTCTTGCTCTCTCTCTCTCTCTCTCTCTCTCTCTCTCTCTCTCTCTCTCTCTCTCTCTCTCTCTCTCTCTCTCTCTGTCTATCTATCTATCTATCTATCTGGTTGAAAAGGAGAGATCAGCATTGTGCGCCATAGTGCTTTTTGCATTGACCAGGTGCCAGAGTTGTGGTCTAGGTGGATTGTTTGTAGACAGCCAAAATCTTCCTTGGTCAAGGCTACCATAAAAAGCACTCCAATAAAGGAGAGACAGAGGATCAGAGAGAGAGAGGGAGAGAGCGAGAGAGATAGAGAGAGGACGAGACCTGCTTGGCTGTTTACTTTAATTTGTCTTATCAGTCTCCTGGGACTCCGGCCTTGAAAGATAGGAACAGATGGCATGTTAACCACGCCCACTCCAGGAGAAAAAAGAACTTGATTTGCTACCTCAGTGATGAAAGCAGCTGGGTTTGAAATTGCAGTTTACATTCAAAGTCATCAGTTAAACTAAGGCACATCATTGCCCGTATATGGAAAGGCCATTAACCAATAGATGAACGTTTGTATAACATGAAGCAAATGCCTTGCCCAGTCTATGTTATCTGTATAGTTAACTTCCTCTGGGTTGTTATGGTCATCCATGTGCATTCTTAGACACTGCTGACATCTTATTGTCAGCGGGCTATGTGGTGAAAGCTGGAAGCAACATCATACTCCAATGACGCAGGCGTTTTTGCAGACTTAGACCTATGATTTCAGAATCTCTTATATGTTGTTTTTTCAAATAAGAATAACCAACAGAGATTTCTGATTTGAGTTTTTCACTGGAAGATGGTGAGTTCTACTCTTGGTGATGTCTCAGTAATCTATGGTCATGAGATCACTGTTGGCCACACTCTCTCTGTATGAGGAAGTCTGTCCATCTTATCCATCACAGACTTGGTGCCTGTAAGATAAAACTACAGATCTGTGGCCAGTTTCCCAAAAACATCTTAGTGTTAAGACCATCTTAATGAGGGGAGACTGTTCAGTGTGCTCATTCTACCAAGAATTGTCTTTGTTCTAAAATGTTTTTGCGAAAAAGCCCTGGCCAATTGAGTAGATGTTGTATTACTGCATACACTGTGTCGGTGAAAGTGTGTTTGAGAGTGATGCATAAAGTCACAGCAGTATCATTATTTGTTTTCTTTATTTGTTTTATACTTACCCAAGCCACAGAGCATGTGGTATTCACATAATTTGTTTACACCACAATATATTTTGCTTTGGACAATAATGATCTTGAATTTAATAGCACATTATCTTCAGAGTGTGAGCGTGGGTTTTTTAATTATTTTCAACCAGTGCAATTACCTACCACATCAAATAATGTAATCATTTGTATATAGGGCCATTATGTTTAGTTATTTTTATTTGAACTGGCATTAATCTCTTATATTGATATTTTTCTTGCAGTTTGAGCTTTGTACCCACTAGTAGGAAGCAGCCATCCGGAGTCTCTCGACTAACGCTTTTCACAAACTTCAAAAAAATCTTGTTGTAGGTGACAAACTGACACATACCTGAGTGATTGAGTTTCCTCACCCTTCCCTAACCTTCAGTTTGCAGCTTCACTGTAGGCCTGAATGACTAATGAAAATATCTAATTTTGCTATGTCTGGCCAACATTACAAATGGGTTTTATATTGCAATTATTTTCCATAAATTTAGTTGTTATTTTTTTTATCAAGAATGCCAAAAAGATCTGGCTTTACTTTTAAAGTGGCGTAGAGTGTAGTTTTTCATTCAGTGTGATGTAGAGTACCTGATGTGTGGTTGTTGTCATATACAAAACTCCTGCATAAAATAGTGGGCATTAAGCATATCTAGTGATTCTCAGATCCTCTAACTGCAGTCATCTTACTGTTCCTTCAACTAGATTTTCTACTTTGGGTGACAGATCTTTTACTGCTCCTGCCCCTGAAATTTTGTTTATAACTTTGTTTTTTGACTATGTTAAGCTTCTTTGGGTTTGGGAAAGTGCTATATAAATTGCACTTATCATTATTATTATTATTGTTAGTTTAACTAGTATTTTTTATAAAGTGTAGAGGATGTTACCACAGTAAACAAGGGAGGAACCGTCTAAAGATATCTTTGATTAAAAGAAATACGTAAGGCAGTTAGTTATATAGGGTATACAGTGTAGCTATCAAAAGCTATTGTACAGGTTAGCTGTGTTGGCCTACCTTACTAATGTAAACATTATAGCTTGTGAGTTATAGTGTATTTGTAATTTGCCAGTGTTATGTGTATTATGCAGGTTTTGTGATCTATTGGCATTAGCTATATAGTTAATTAGAGGGTTTACAGTACACAGTTACTGAGTAGTTCATCCCAAAGTCCTGGCTGTCAAATGTACTATAAATTAGATTTCATATTTCCGAATCTACAAAAACACAAAATTGAAGAGGAAGATGTATGACCTTTTAAAAGCAACTAAATCGATTGTGTTGCGACTTGCCTGTGTGATCCAAAGGAGACTGACTACTTTTATCGTAGTGATATTAATAGCACTTGCCTGGCCAATAACTGAAAGTGATCTCAAGTTTCACATATATAAGCCCTACATACGGGTCAGTAATACTTGCATAATTAAGACTAGGGAATTCCAAAACAGTATTTCTATTGCTAAAAGCAATATATCTGTATTTGTTTTCCTGCAAAGTGTAAAGTTTCCATTTTTGTTTTAAACACTGCCGATCTCAGAGAACCCTTTTCAAAACACATTTTGGTTTTTGTTAAGTGTCTGTTAATGAATATGTTTTTTGACTTTTGAAGTGTGTGTATGACGAGGTGAATTTGGGTGTTGCACATTACACACTAAATGTGCACAGAGGTTCTATGAGTGTGTTCAGAAGTTCTTGAATGTGTTTTTCATTTGCAAATTAATTTAAAATGGTTATTCTGTTATTGCTGGAATAAATATATTTAAAAAATCTCATCATCACATAGCATTTATTTCTTTGATTATCTTTTCAGATCTGGAGCCAGACGACAACACTTCATTCTACATCCTGCCTCCATCGGTGACCAACCAGTCCCTTGGTATCCAGAGGCATGGAGTCCAGCCGCACTCCCAACTCTCACAGCTCACTGCCACCTCTCCTCCCCTGCAGCCACTTCTCAAACCCTACGAGCCAAGCTATGAGCCCCAGGACTCCAAGTACCCCCCTACAGGTGGGGGTGGAGTGGGTGGTGGTGGAGGTAGAGGATGCCCACCCAAGGCCTTTGAATGCCCCAGCATCCAAATCACTTCCATTTCCCCAAGCTGCCAGCAAGAGATTGATCCGAGTGAGGATGAGATGAGGGCCAAGGGTCCGGACGGGGAATACCATGACAGACCTCTGTCCCGTGATCACCTGTACCTTCCGCTGGATCACTCATACCGGGATTCGTCTCTGAGCCCCAGCCCTTGTAGCAGCCTGTCATCCCGTAGCTGGTTCTCGGACGCCTCGTCATGCGAGTCTATCTCACATGTGTACGATGACGTAGAGTCTGAGCTCAACGAAGCGGCAGCACGCTTCACACTAGGGTCACCTTTGGCCTCACCAGGCTGCTCGCCCCAAGGCGGCCCCATGGATGAATCTTGGCACCCACAACAGCCTCAGCAACACCATCACCACCACCCGGCCTTTGCCCACTCGCTCTCTCATCCTCATACCCACTCCCTCTCACCCCGCGGCTCACCCTGTCACTCTCCCCGGACCAGTGTGACAGACGAGAACTGGCTTAGCCCTCGGCCACCCTCACGTCCCTCCTCCCGACCCACCTCACCTTGCGGCAAGAGGCGACACTCCAGCGCAGATATCTGCTATCCGGGTTCGCCCCATCACTCCCCAACCCCCACGCCTGGACCCTCACCCAGAGGAAGCGTCACTGAGGACACATGGATTGGGAGTCCCTCCATGGGTATGTCACCCTTCCAGTGCTGCCCCTCTGACACAGACATCCCCTCCAAGACCCGGAAGACGTCCCAGGACTGCACGGCTGCCATGCAGCCCGGGAAAAGTGACCTGGGCCTGGACGATTCAGGGAATGTGTCCCCACTCCTGGACTCCCCTGCTGAGGAAGCCATGCACGGCCTGAAGAAGGATGGACCTGGGGAACAGTTTCTGGCTGTGCCCTCTCACTTCACCTGGAACAAACCCAAACCAGGACACACACCTATATTCAGGTAGAACACAGTATACTATCTTATATTAAGGAATCACAATCAATAGTGGACACATCTGATTGTTATGGATGCAAATGATTAATGAGGACAGAAAATCAAATATTGTTGCTGTCTAAAGAAAATCATGTATCTCCAAAATAGTAACTTTACAGAGGAGGGAAAAACCTTCTTAACTTTTGGTGGAAATCAGTGGAAGTCAGATTTTATTCCAAGTAATTTAGGAGCATTTCTATTGGTTCATTCATCATAACATTTTCACACAATTTAAGTGACAGGTGTATTAAAAACATTGAAAATTTTGGACATATATGCATATCTGCCCATGATAATATCATGCTGCTACATACAGAAATCAGAATCACCTGGCTAATGCCTCCATCTTCTGAGGTCCTAGTTGAAGACGGTTGTCTGGAAAGGTCTGAGTAGTGCTAAAGTAGAAACAGTAGATCTCCCTCAAAGAGCTCTAATTCCTTATAAAACTGTATGCAGTTTTATTGATATTTATAGCACTGTGCAAAAGTTTGAGATATTATGTCCTGTCCAAATGACCACTGTGTACCAGTAATTCATTGATGTTGAGATCTTGGCTCTGGGTTTGATATCTGTGTGCATCTGCTGTGGGGGGATGCAGCGATGGGGTGGTGGAAGAACGCATGGCCTCTGTAACCATAAATGAACTAAGATCCCTCAGAAATGTTGGCTTCACACATGTCCCAGTACAATGCGCACACACACACACACACTCTCTCTTTTTCTCTCTCTCTCTCTCTCTCTCTCTCTCTCTCTCTCTCTCTCTCTCATACACAAATCCATGCACACACACACACACGCACACAAACACACCCTCTTTTACAGCTCTGTCTGTGTGCATGCTGTCAGCTCCCCTACCCAAACAGGCCATGAAAGCTTCAGTCAGAAATCCTCATCACAGCCATTCTCACACACAACAGCGACGTGATACATGATCTGGCCATCTGATCCTGTGGCCTCGGCAACCAGACCTGCCCCTGTGTGAGTGTGTTTGTGTGTATGTGTGTGTGTGTGAGATAGAAGGCTCTGGAAGCCTAGTTTTCTGAGCAGATGGTCCTTGGAAAGTGTTGGCAGAGAGCTGTGGTGTGGCGATATCTGGGGAAACATGGCTTAACAGAGCACATCTTCACATTCACGAAACCTTAACTCAGACACTCGCACAAGCACACAGTATGTCACATACACACCACTTTTACCGTTAATCTAGTACAGGGCAGTATAATTTGATATGTTCCACAACACAACACTCCAGTAGTTCATGGTAAACAGTTCTGTATTGACGAGTGAATTGTCAGATATTAGTTATTAAATCTTAAAATTAAAATAAAATGTAGCATTTGATTACATTTAACCAGAATAAATATATCTGTTAATGTTACAGAAAACACAGCTCTTTACCAAAACAGCAATGCAAAATGCAGTAGGTAATAGATTGGCCACTTACTATGCACTAACAGTCATGAGCAGTCATGAAATAAATTTAATTATTTTTTTTTTTTTTATAGTTTTTATTATCCCCTCAGAATGAAGTTTGGCTTGCAGTTGCTACACAGTAAATAACACAGCAGTTAAAATGATATCCAACACATACTTAATTAGAAATTGGGTCACTTGCTCACAAATGGATAGCTATGGATGGACAGTAGGAAATCTTAACAGCTGTAGTGTGAAGGCATGTGAATTTGTGAAAGGACACAGGGGGTGAGATTTTTAGGCCACTGGACAGACTGTTGCACTGTTATCAGGCCTAGGATTCCCCTCCGGCACAGACTTCTCCAGCTGTGGTTACCATGGCAGCAGGACACACACATCCATCGCATGCCTCCTCATGGGAGAGGAAGAGACAGAGTGAGAGTTTGGGGAAATGTACAATAAGGTAGATGGAGGAAGAAACAACGTGTGCTTTGTTTTGTTGTTTTTTTATTCTGTTTTACTTTGTATGAAAGTTTATAGCACTTTAATGTAATTCTACTTTTACAAAAAAGTGGTAGTCCTTTGACTACTAACTGCTTATAGTGTTTCTTTTTTATTGAGCTTATAGCTGCTTATATTGAGTACCTCCTGGATCCATGCACTGTCCTTCAGTGCCGTGGCTGTAATTCCATTCAGGAGTACGAAGCTCGTCATTGCCTTCAGAGTGACATGGGCACAAAGCCCTCATTCACCAAAATGTCAGAAACATGTGCCACTTTTTTCTTTCCCCTTCCTTACTTTTGTCTCCCTCCCAATGTAAATGTCAACCCTTTTTTATTCATCGCTCCATTTTCCAGGGCTTCAGTGCGTTGAGAGCCAGGGCTCTGACAAAAGCATATGGCTTATGAAGTGACTTTTGATGTTCTTAGCATGCTCCATTAGGAAAGTCAGAGAAAGAGGGTCAAATTGGCTCGTGTTGGTGCTGGGTTGTGAAATGTTTGGTTAGTGTATGTATTGCTCTTCTGGTGAGTGTGTGTATGTGTGTGTGTGTGTGTGTGTGTGTGTGTGTGTGTGTGTGTGTGTGTGTGTGCTTTTGACATAGAGGGCTCATTTTAGTTACATTTATGCACAAAGGAAAAATGGGGTAAGATGGCCAATGAAACAGCAGCGTCAGTGACACACATCTTAACAGCATGCCAGAATAAAGTAAAACACACACTGAAGCCAAGACACACACACATACACACACACTCCTCTCCATCTGTCAAGTGCGCACACATTTTACGCTCATTTGCACATGTGCACACTTACCTGTGTTGGGCATATGTACAGTGACAGAGCTAGTAGAATCTGATAGTGGAGTATACTGTCTAGTCCAAATGGCCTTAAGTAGTAGTATATTACTACTTCATACAGGGCTGTGCCATATCATATCGTTCGCCGTACTATCCTCATAATTTTTAAAACAATATAAAAAATCAGTATTGTGATAATGGTGATATATTAACTTGTTTACGTATTGACTCAACACAGCAACTATTCTGTGTTTGTTTTGTTATTTACTGTGAAGTTTTAAGGTTACTTTTTTGTATAAATGTTTACATTTGCTGTTTATATGCACACACAATTTTCTGCACTTTGGTTGTGTGGTAGATTTATATGCTACATTAGTGTTTTATACAAAATCAGAATCTTGGTAAGTTACAGTTTACAAAATAAGCAAATGTTTAGTTTTTTTTATGTTTGTTACATTTGTAGTAAAATAAAACATAATAAATATAACCATGTAATACTATTGATATATATTAAATATGTTTAATTTATTATAATTGATATTGGTATAACATTGATTGTGTTTCAATAGTTTGTTCTTAAAATTAATACAAGTACTTTTTTAGTGTTTTTTCATATCAGCAAGAATATCGTTACTGCCAAAATACCCTGAAATATCCTTATATTATTTTAGGGCCAAAACGCCCACCCCTAACTTTATATTTCTATGAAGATTAGATATGATATCCACAAGATCCACTTGTAAACAATGTTAGATAAATTGGGACATCTAAAACTAAAAATAAAGCTGTTGTTAACAATGCATTTGTGCAGCATGATGGCTGCCTCGCATATCCTGTGTACCTTTTGGTGCGTTGGTTGTGCACATCCTCAGAAATTAAATGCTACTTATTTGCAAGGTGCAGTATATCTGTAAACAATAAAGGCATTGCAGGTGATCAGCAACATTACAATAGCTGAAAGTTTTATGAAATTCTGTGTCAGAGTCAAGTCCACAATTGTCTCTGATCTGCCCTCTAGGCGATCACATATGCGAGTATGTGAACAGTTACTTTTGCGATGCAGAGGGATGTCTACACTAATGCATGGCCAACCAGCAAGTATATCTCTAGCCTAACAACTGTGCCAGACCTGTTAGAGCATTGTCATCATCAGTTTTGTGTCTGAGACATAGCAGAAGATCAAGCTCCATTCTTGCTTTTTTATACGGAATGTTTCTAGGCTACATAATCAGATGTTTCTTTTCGGTAAAATGAAGCTGATTTTAGTTAGCATTCTACACGTGCCCCAGTTATAGCCTTAATGATTCAGCCATTTGTCTCGCCTTTCTCAGTGACTCAGTCTGGTGCTCAACAGTGTATATGAGGTGTCGGTACACTGGAGAGTCCCTGGACCAATGATTCATGACCTACTGCTTTATTTTACCCATGCAAACATTACTGTCACGTAGGAGC
Organism: Hoplias malabaricus; assembly: GCF_029633855.1. NCBI lineage: Eukaryota > Metazoa > Chordata > Actinopteri > Characiformes > Erythrinidae > Hoplias > Hoplias malabaricus. Next base: position 46,551,587 of record NC_089819.1, read on the forward strand.
TGATTTTAAAAAGAGTCTTGAATATAATTTGCACACTGTAATATTTTACAGTATTACGGTGCCCCTCAAACAACTTTGGGTTAAATTCCACCCTCATGGGCAAAACCCTGTCTTAGATTTGGATAAGTAATCCTTCTTTTACCTGCCTGGAGCCTATAACCACTGAGTCACTGCTGCAGATTGTGGGTTTTTGTTATAATGTCAGGGGCAAAACAAATGTCCACTGACTTTTAGCATATGTGTAAAATATTATGTGAGTCATACTTCAAAGGGACCATGGCCGGTTACTGGCTTTGTCATTTTAGTTAATTGAAGCTGGAGGTTGTTCTTCTTAAAGTGGTGGTATTGTGGAAAACCCTTATTATGAAATAAAAATTTGGCATAGTATGATTAATTTTCTTAAAGTTTCAGGATGTATCCATATGTCTCCATGCAATACAGTCCGTTTATGGAAGTATATGGAATCATTGGGGGGAAGAAATACATAATAAATGTGAATCATTTGAATACTTGAATACATGAATACTTTTGCTACTGTTTGGAGGTAAAATGCCTTGTTACTTCTTTAACTGTGCTGTTTATATTGAAGTGTTAAGCAGAGCAACAGGAGGACAATGCAACCCGCATTTGGGAAGCTATAGTATTTGTGTAGCATTCTAAAGTATGCAAGCATCCGAAAGAAATCTTTTTCCACACTGCCTGAGGATTTCAGTGTAAACCTTACAGTCTTTTCCATACATTTTAGCCTAGAATGCTTTTTAGATAAGGCACAGTATGGAACATAGTTTTGAAAATTTAATTGAACTTTTTTTGGTATAGACAGGGTATAGTGGACTTGTGAATGATTATTGTAGCTGTCAAATTAAAACCATGTATCTTTATTTTTGTGGATTAGTTTACTACATTCATTGAACACTGTTATTTTCAGCCGATGAAAATTTTGTGACGAATGGACCAATAGAAATGAAAGAAAATTACTCAAAATAAAATACTTTTACATAATCTTAAAAAAAGTAGGGTTTTTCATTCTCCTGTAGAGTTATATTGATACATGTTTTTTATTGGACAGTGACAATATTCTCCTTTAAAGTACACACTTATAGCCTAAAGGACCTTTTGTAAACTTTGTGAAATACATTTTTAACATTTCACATGCTAATGCTGTCAGTTAAATCTAGCCAAGTCTTATTAAGGTCATTGATTAATAAAACATGCAGTTGTTCAGTATCATTCACAGTAAATATCATCACTGCGGAATCATCAAAACCTTCTGAAGTTATCATTTTGGAAATTGGCCTTTTTGTATTTGTTCCAACACTGACAGTATTTCCAAGTAGTAATGAAATGTTGCCATATTGCCCACCTCTTTTAATAAATTGTGTGTGTGTTTGTGTGTAGGACGTCATCCATGCCTCCTTTGGACTGGCCTTTGCCGAGTCAGTACGGTCAGTTTGAGCTGAAGATCGAGGTCCACCCCAAAGCCCACCACCGAGCACACTACGAGACGGAGGGCAGCAGAGGAGCCGTGAAAGCAGCCTCCGGTGGACACCCCATCGTCAAGGTGAGTCTCCACGGCAACCGGCCACCTGCCGACAGTGATGTAAGTGCACCTGAGTGTCTGGTTACCTGCTGAGGCTGAGTTTGTTTTGCTAGCCTCGTTCCATGTTGTGGTTTTACAGGGAGCAAAGGCGGTGCTTTTGATATGTGACACTGCTTCAGTGCACCCCCCCATATTTCAGTACTGGAACTGGAGGGCCATTTTCTGAGTTGTCTGATGTGGATAGTGACCTCAGTCCTGCCCAGAGGTGTTAGATGTACACTTTATGAAGTGCTTATCCAAGATATCTTCTGAAATCAAGGATATTAATAGCAAGCTTGCACTTTGCTGCAGTAAAAGCATCTTCTGTGTAGGCTTTGATGAATTATTGGAACCATTTTGTGAGGTTTTGATAGCATTTAGGAGTAAAGTTAATGAGGTCAAGTAAAAATATTGGATTATGAGTTCTGAAACATTAAATTCCAGCTCATTCCAAACCAGGGCTGGACAATAATTAAATATCAATATATATCACAATATAAAATAACAATGCTATGATTTTTATACACATTTTCAATATTTCAATATATATTATTTACAGCAGGTGTAATTAATTAAAAGTTAATTGCGGTCCAGTTAGAGAACATTTTCTCAAGCAAAGGTCCGGAACTTAATGTATAGCCTGCATTAAGTTCAGTGCCATATCCTGCATATTGAAGTAGTCTTGTAGGTATAGCAACATTTTTATGTAGTTAACATTAATTAATTAATTCATTCATTCATTATCCTTAACCGCTTATACAGTTCAGGTGGGTCCAGAGCCTGCCTGGAATCATTGGGCGCAAGGCGGGAATACACCCTGGAGGGGGCGCCAGTCCTTCACAGGGCAACACACACACTCACACATTCACTCACACACTCACGCCTACGGACACTTTTGAATCGCCAGTCCACCTACAAACGTGTGTTTTTGGACTGTGGGAGGAAACCGGAGCACCCGGAGGAAACCCACACGGACACTGGGAGAACACACCAACTCCTCACAGACAGTCACCTGGAGAGGGAATCGAACCCACAACCTCCAGGTCCCTGTGTGTGACTGCGACACTACCTGCTGCGCCACTGTGCATTTATAAATTTATAATATTAAAATTTCAAGTAAAATGTACAAATAAAAAAATTGTTTTGAAAAAAATGCATATGTAAATAAAGTCCCTAATGACTTGTAGTTGGAATTGACCTACTGCTTTACATAGACAGTTCTTAATGCTGGAGGGCGGGACTTTAAAACGTTAAAAACAAGCTTATTGGCTCTTTATGCTGAA